>NC_032020.1:13018100-13045009 GCF_001865875.1 Lupinus angustifolius | reverse complement strand
CACTCATGAGCTTTTGAGCATAAACAAAAGTTAGGTGAAATTATATATATATATATATATATATATATATATATATATATATTCTTTAATAGGTTTGTATAATCAATTTATCAAATATTCAGATAATAACCCGTGTTTAAAATCATCCCACGCATCCATGATTTTACTCGTGGAACCCACGAGAGACTTTCCATAAACTGTCATCATGTCATTAATACAAAGAACAATAAACAGGCAGATTAATAGCATTTCAGTATCTCTCTTTTTATGTTCTTCTGCAACAATGCATTTACTATAAAATATAAACATGTACAAATTTTAATGTTAGAACTTTTGCACTGGAAAAAGAAAAGAAATGCAGAAAAAGATTGTTGATTACTATTTACTAGTACCTAACAAAAGTAGGAGCTGAACATCCAAGGGAAAATCCTTCCACTCACTGTCACTGTACCAAAATGTGCTGTCATTGGTATATGCAATTAGGCGACCCCCAATCACTGAAGTTCATCTCTACTACTAGTTTCTTGTTTTAGAAAATATGATAGATGTAGTAATTAAGTCTCATATCAAATATAAGTATAATCATGGGTAATTAAAGGTTGAAGCTATTTAAACATGTAATTCTAGATTTGATACTTCTTTCATATGTATAAAAAACATTATCGAAAATTACAAAGGTTTTTGTTTAGGCATCTGACCATATCCAAGAAACTATTATACTATTTCGTCTATATATCAAGGTATATATGGTTAGTGTGAGATAGATTAATTGAAATAGGTAATGTATCTTTAATGTTGAATTGGACAATCCTTCTGTTGTGCTGTTTTTTAGGATGGAATTAGATACACCAAGCATGTGACATAGGCCAGTGGATATAAGAAACATTGCATGTGTATAGTAATGTGTTCTTATGTAGGAAGAGGAGGATACATTTATTCCAAGAGAAAACTTACTCCTCATCCTAGTCATCAATCTCAGGGAAATCTAATGATTTGAATTAGTGAGTAGATCTAAATTATTATATATCCTTAAAATTGATGATTAGGATGGAGAGTAAGTTTTAAAAAACTCACTCTTAGAGTAAGTTAATTCTCACTCATATACCAAAAAAGAAGTAATGTGTTTTTCTCATTTATTGCAAAGATGAAAGACAAATAGTTTTGAGGTATTTTTTAATCCATGACAACAGAGAAGTTGACCTTTGACATTATATTAAAGTTTTATTTCAAAAGCAATTGAATGAAAGAAGTAGCTCAATAGTTATTTAAATCATTCTTAATACAATAAGTTACACAGTAAGACTCATTTTCAAACACTTTGATACAAAGTAGTGTCTCATTTCCTTCAAGGTTCATGTAATCGAACAAATATATGGCATGCTGTTTCCTTTATGACAAAGGCATTCAAAATATAGGGTTAGTGATCAATTTTTTGCTATCATTTAGGAGACTGAAGATGTATGATTGCAAGAGTGAATGCATTGACTTCATAATAGCAATTTCTTCAGTCAAACTCTGCAACATGCACTGCAATTGTGAATAATATTTGCAAATGAATTAACATGGGTGGGGTTAATAGTGGCAGACAAGCAGACAAAAATTTGGCAGGGTTGGAGTTACGTGTCTACAAGTCATCACTCAACTACTATCATTAACTCCATCCAATGCTTATTTTGTTTTTTCTGATTTCCAAATAAATTGTCTAAAGGAAAGTGTGTGAAGCCCAGGATAGTGAAATGTTTCAAATGGATTCCACATTTTTTTATGTTGGAAATAAAAAGGATATAGTAAAATTGGAATAAGATACTATCAAAAAGACGAAAACTTTGTTTTTCTTTTAATTTTAAGAGTAAATTATTATCTTATGGTAAATAAAAATGATAGAAGTATTATTATATTTTACATTTTTTCCACACCACTTCTTTATCTAGTATTGGAGAGAAACTTCACCCTGCAGTACCTGAGAATATTACGACATGCATGGAGTTAGATAACATAAGAGGTAAAAGGCATCCATTATTTAATAAGTTATTTACACATGGCACAAATAAATAATTTTTGAATTTTCTTCACATTCCACTTGAGAGAACGTCACTTGATTGTTTGCAACTAACTAATTAAGATTTTCTCTAGAGATTGTGATATATAACATCGATCAAATTTTAATAGATATAATTTTAACTTATTTTCAATAAAAAAATTAAAATAAAGAAAATAAAACCTCATTCTCATATTCAAATTCTCTGATGCTAAAGAGGAGTACAACTCAATTGCAAGATACTAATTAATATTGGGGGAGTATTAAATAGAGCAGGATCTCTGCCTATTCGGTTAGGTACTATGGTGCGTTGGTTTGGTATTGAAGGACGTCTTTTCTATCTTTTTCAAAGGAAGATTGACAAATAAAAAAAGTTGTCCCTCCAAAGGTAAAAGCTGTAAAGTCTTCAACGGTTAAAGGCAAAAATATATTAAACTATTAATTGGAAGTTAAACTAATGCAAAGTATTTCACCCAAAAAAAACTAATGCAAAGTATCTACTCTTCCAAATGATTTATTGAAAATCTACTAATGGACCACAGCACCATAACTCCATAAGTCGGGGTGCGTGTAAATAAAAATCTCACGTTAAAATATGGTTAATGTACTAAACTACTACAAGATGCAGTTCGTTGTTTATAAAATATGAAGTAATATTTATGCTTCTGCCAAACTTGAGACAGAGAATGAGACATTATTAAAGACAAATAATTTCATCGTTGTACAATAGCCAAAATCTGAACTTACATATTCCTAATAACACCAAGAAATATATCATTCATGAACAATCTAGACAGAACTATCAGCTCGACCTTGATTGTCCATGAAGGAGCCATCAATGGTAAGGACCCAAAAGTTTGAAGATGACTTGTTGGAACTTCAACAAACCATTCATGTTTTCTTAGGCTAACCCACGAAGCCATGCCCATCCACACTCATGTACTATGAAAAATCATGAATCATGCGAGATATGTGACTAAATCCCTCGTTCTCTGACCAAACATTCTGCCGGAAAACATGGTTGTTACTGTATCCCAAATGCACCAAGCAGCACCTAAGAAGCTAAGGCGCACAACAGCCAATCATTTCCTTATGAATGAAAAATCAACATTGAATTTTTTTACTTCGTTAAATATAATATTTTCCCACTGTTTTACTTATATGGGTTGTTTATGAAGATGGTTAGTAAAAACGAGTAGGAATCAATAAGACGTTAGTTTAATGGTACAAGGCTTCATTGTATGTTCAGAAAAATCAAAATGTCAATATTCAATTTTTGTGAGTGATAATTCTTATAGGGACAATCAAATACACTGAAAGATATTAGCTCATTACCTATTAGATGAAGATATCCTTAATAATACTAAAAAAAAACAATTACTAATTTAATATTAAACTGTTGTAATATGTGGTCAAAAACAATTTTAGCAGCCAAACAGATAAACTTATATTAAGAAGTGCTGTGTTTGTGATTTTGAGAAGCATTATGTTGAGTTTTTTCATGAAAACATGCTTGTCATATAGGACATTAAAAAAAATACTATTGGAGTCGCTTTAGAAACATTTTTAATATTTAATAAGTATTTTTCAAATAAATGCGACTTTTACAAATATAAAATTATGCACCACCTAGATGAGTTATTGAAGTTTTCTACTCAATTCAATATTCAACCATGCAGACATGTTTCAAACACAATTATTATTTATTACTCTCATAATTCTTTTTCAAACTTTGTAATTTTAAGTTTTAAGGCTTTGTAAAAATAAATAAATTTTATCCTCATTCAATAATTAATATTTAAGTTTTTGTTGAATTTTAAAATATTATAATTTTATCAACATTTAATATTGTTCCTTAATTAATAATGTTAATGACCAGAAAAAACCATAGATAGTAGAAAGTGTAAATTGTCTTATAAAAGATAGTCAAAATCTTTTAGATGTGTATATAATAAGGACAAAGGGTATTTTAATTTCATCATTTTTACCTCATTAATTAATTAAGAAATTCAGTCTCTATAATTTTATTTTTGAGTATTCTAGTAAAAATAATATAAAAAATAATTTTCATTCCTAATTAATTGTCTTATAAAATTGTACACATAAATTAAGAAATATAATTCATATGTTTATTTATCTATATAATACTTATATTTATTCATTTTTATTTATTATATCTCCTATTAGTTAGATATAAATGAAGTCCTTATAGTCACGAATAATATATATATATATATATATACTATTAATAAAAGGAAAATACAAAATAACCACCCATCATGGTGTAATTTGTGTTTTCCTATTTTGCCCTCCATATCTTTTTATTTCTACCAAAAAACCATATAATATTATTTTGTTATTTTATCTTTATTATCTTCTTATTTTAAAAGTGTATTTAAAAAATTGAATATTAGACCAATTGAATAAATTCAACCGTAAATTTAGCACAAAAAATTATATTTGAATTTATAAAAGATAAACTATACATTACAAACGATAGGAAAGCGCGTTGACATGCACGACAGTGCATGTCAACACGCTAGTATATATAAAGTCAAAACATGATGTAACTACCATCATGACATAATTTATATATTCCTATTTTGCCATTCAAAAATTTAATTTAAAAAAACCAAATCCTATATATTAACTATAAGTTGCATATCTATACTACTTAGTAAAGGAAAAACCTAACCTAACTTTCATGAAGTTATTTTGGGTTTTCCTATTTCATATTTTATAAATTCTAATTTTATTTATAAGTTATACTTTCATCTTTATATATACTTATATTACTAAACATTTATTTCATATTTTATAACTTCTAATTTCATCTATCTATACTATTAATAATGGGAAAACACAAAATAACCACCCATCATGGTGTAATTTGTGTTTTCCTATTTTGTATATTATTAAAGATTTTTAGGTTAATTTTTATTAAAAATATAATATTTCTCACATTATAGTAGTTCTATCAATCCTAAATATTTGAATTAGGATGTGACATAAATCTCTGAATACTATGACAAAAACAATATTTGAAAATTTAATACTCCCAACATTTTATATTATATATACTAGCGTGTTGAGCGTGCCTGTCAACACGCTTTCCTATTGTTTGTAATGTGTATTCTACATATTAAGTTGTATTATATATTATAATTTACAGTTGAATATATATTCGTTTGAGGTAATTGTTCAATCTTAAAGAAAGTGTACATATACAATTGTGTTCATCAAGAATAGGGTCTTAATATTTTCACTTAATTTTATTTTCTAGCATGTTAATAGGCACTAGCGGGTCTGTCAACCCAATTTCCTAGCGGGTCTGTCAACCCAACATGTTAATAGACTACAGTAGTAGTCTATTACAGACACAGTAGTACCTGTCAACACGCTAGAAAATAAAATTAAGTGAAGATACCAAAACTCTATTTTTAATGAACACAATTGTATAGCATCATTTCTTTAAGATTGAACAATTACCTCAAACGAATATATATTCAACTGCAAATTACAATATATAATACAACTTAATATGTAGAATACACATTACAAACAATAGGAAAGCGGGTTGACAGGCACGCTCAACACGCTAGTATATATAATATAAAATGTTGGGAGTATTAAATTTTCAAATATTGTTTTTGTCATAGTATTCAGAGATTTATGTCACATCCTAATTCAAATATTTAGGATTGATAGAACTACTATAATGTGAGAAATATTATATTTTTAATAAAAATTAACCTAAAAATCTTTAATAATATAAGAGAATAATATTATCATTTTCTACTTATGTAAAATTGATATATGTCATTTGAAATATCTAAATTTTAACTTTACATTAGTCGAAATTGTAATGTTACTTTGAAATTTGGTGTGAAAGTGATATTTGTAATTTCAACTGCCAAGAATAGGGATGATAATGGATTTGCCCAAATATCCAGCGTTACTTCATTTTTAAATCTAGATTCGCCTCACACCCGTACTGATACTCGTTGGGCCTATTACCTGTGAGTCTTTGGTATTAAGCAGTTCTGTGAGCACCTACAAATTCAAAAATATTAAAACTTATTGTGATAAGTTTATGTAAGTGTGTATTTATTTCCTACAATCTTATATATTATTTAGGCAATTAATAAGAGAAAAAATTATAAAAGATAATTTAAAAGTTTAAACAGAATTTAAGTTGACTATTAATATAACTCATTTTACTCCAACAAACATAAAAAAAAGAGTCATTACTTCCACGTTATAAGTAAAATTGATTTTGGTAAATTTGTTCAGTCTAACATTAGATTATGTATATGAATTAAAGCATAACATCACAATTCTTAACAATATAACATCATTATTTAACAACATGACAATTAGATTTATGAATTGATATGACATTAAAATTACAATTATGATTAATGCAATTATGTTGATATATATATATTGATTAATATGATATTACATTTGGATGAGGCTCTACTGTCCCAACCACGTCCTTGGTCAATCATAATGAAGCAAAATTGATAAATTTATGAATATTTAATTTTTTTTAACTGACGTGGCATAATATGATTGGTCTGGGACAGAGTTTGGGACATCAGATCCTTGCCCATTACATTTAGGAAAGAATAGTGAGTTTTGGTACTTATAAATTTGGGTATCTTGTTACCCGGAGACACACTTATTTAACAACAACTCTCAAAATCTCAAATCTAAATTACCCATGGATCCAAAATCTAAACTCAGTCTCGACCCAATGTGCCTAATATCTACGTATACTAGTGGTTCTAGGTACTCATTACTATCTTTTGGTGAAAAAATGTATTTTTTTTATGATTTTATTTTAAATTAAATGATACTTTATAATTGGATGAATATGAAAATTTGGAAGCAACAGGAGCATTCCATAAAAAAACATGGAGACTCTCAACCCTGAGTAGAGTCCAGTATTTTGGACACTGCAAAACAACACTCACACTTGTCCACACTCTCATACAAAACATGCCACCATGGTTCAGCTTCACAGCTTACCGCAACTGGTGGTTACGTCACTCTTTCTCAAACGCCGGCCTCAAATCCACCACCACCGACCTCGGCGACACCACCATCATGCACTGTTGGGTCCCACAAACACCCAGCTCCTCAAAACCCTCCCTCCTCTTAATCCACGGCATCGGCGCCAACGCAATGTGGCAGTGGAACGACTTCATCTCTCCCTTAACGCACCGTTTCAACCTCTATATCCCCGACCTCCTCTTCTTCGGCGAGTCCCACACCACGCGCCGCGAAAGATCAGAATCTTTCCAAGCCCGGTGCGTGATGGACATGATGACGTGTCACGGGGCGAGGAAGATGAGTGTTGTTGGTGTTAGTTACGGTGGGTTTGTGGCGTATAGCATGGCGGCGCAGTTTGGGGAGGAGAGGGTGGAGAAGGTGGTGTTGTGTTGTGCTGGGGTGTGTTTGGAAGAGAAAGATATGGATGATGGAATGTTTCAGGTTAAGAGTGTTGATGAAGCTGTTAGTATTTTGTTGCCTCAGACACCAAACAAAATGAGGGAGCTTGTGAAGCTTACTTTTGTTAAGCCTGCTAAATTTCTGCCAACTTGTTTCCTCAATGATTTCATTCATGTAAGTGCTTTGTTTCATTCTTCTGTTATTAACACTCTATTTGAGATAACGACAAGTTATAAGTTAGCTGATATCTAAATTGGTAAGTTAGCTAAGTGATTTGGAATTGTTTTTTAAGATCAGCTATTAGCTGATATGTGTGATAAGTGTGCAACCCATAAGCTATAAGCTGCCTCTGGAGATTATGAAATACGAGCTTATAAGCTAGTGAAATAAAATCATTTACCAAACACATTTAGGTAGCTTATTTTGACTAGTCTACAAGCTATCTGATCTTGCCAAACAAACTCTAAAGCTTCGTTTTCGATTTGTATATGAAAATTACCTTTTTTGTTTGTTATGGGAGTATGGGACACTCAGTATATTGAAATCAATTTGTACCTCCGATTTTATGAGTTGAGCTAAAATGAGCAAAAATGGCGAGCTATAAAAACAACCCTTTCACTTCCAGTTGTTATGTTGGGTGCAGAAAGAGTAAAGCCTTTTGTCAAAACTTGTTTAATGGGGACAACTCTTTGACCACTGTTTTTGCTGTTCACGAGATTGAGACCCCAAGGTTTGTTTAAAGGAATATGGCTCTTTGTGACTTGGAACAAGCAAACAATGTTGATAAAATTGCTTGTGTTTAATGACACATGATAGGTGATCAATTTTTTGGATTTTTGTTTAACAATAAGTAATATAAATTCTAGGAGTTATGGATGTTTTATTGTTGTGTTAATTGGTTTGACACCTTGATCTAATAATTTTTATATTATTCTTTATATGCCTCGATTTGCAAATATGCCTTCAAAAGATAAAAGTATGTCCCTGGCTCCTGGCTATGCATCATTCAAGTGTATTATATTTGCATAAAAAGCGGAAGGTCTGTTTTCCTTCCCTGAATATATGATGCTCAGTAAGATTGATATGTGTCATCTTAGATTTACCACCACAGTGCTGAAGAGAGTAAGACTATGATTATTTGTCAAAGAAGAAATGGAAGAAGAACAACAGGAACGAGGATACTCATATAGCTAGGGATACTGCTTTGATCTATAGGGGATGCAGGGCGATATAGTTGCTGAGACTAATAAATCTTGTCATGACTCATGAATGCCACCTTGGTGGTTGGAAAATTCAATAATCAATTTTTTGGGCAAGTCTGTGTGTACTAGATGGTTAGTTTGGTAGGAATTTGATTGTAAGTAACAAAAGTACCAAATCAACAAAAAATGAAAATTCTATGAATATCATTTGGTGCGCTAAAAGTTGTCTTTTGTCTCGTTTTCCCATTGTTTTTAGAATATACAGAAAACAGAACAAAATTCATATAATTCTTATCTATTATTATTTATTAGTCTAAGATAAGAACATTGGAAGATATGAAGATGAAGCAGAAATTTATGTAGATTTTTAGACATTTTAATTAATGAAAATTGTAATAAAAGGCTGGTTGATGTCCTTTTTAGAGCAATTTTACCCAATTAGCAATAATTGAAAACTGATAATGTTGGATAATTCCATTCATCAATGGTGGCCATGGGGTCACTTGCGGATGGAGTTTTCTGCTGTAGTAATATAGTTTAACAAGGTAATGTCTTTGGTTTTGGCTCTGGCTATATGTGTCTATCCAAGGTGAGTTTTCTTGGCTTTTTGAAGAATTAGTTTTATGGCTGAAATTGTTGAGATGGATCTTTTGGAGCTTTTAGGGAAGGCATCACGGCTGTCACAATGGGGTGAGAGAGGAGGAAAGCCCCAAAGGAGAATACTTTCTTGCTTGCATATACCGGAGTCCAAAAATACCAGGATATAGTTGTATTATCCCAATTTTGATAGAAGAAAATTTTATATCCTTTTCTGTTTACAACTGAAAATAGTAGCATGACTTGCTAATATGTTTACCCAAGTTTTCTGGCTGAAATGAAACTGGTTTTACTGGCAGGTGATGTGTACAGAATACCGCCAAGAGAGGAAAGAACTGATCGAAGCATTGCATAAGGATAGAAAATTTTCCAACCTTCCTAAAATGACCAGGGTTTTTCTTCTCCCCTGACTTTATGCTGTGATTTTTTATAGGCGACACGTACTATCAACCACATCATGTATTCATCATGTATTCTTACACTGCAACCTCTTATAAAGCATAAATTTTTAATGATGCAGCCAACACTAATAATTTGGGGAGAACTGGACCGGGTTTTCCCATTCGCATTAGCTCTCAGACTGAAACAGTGAGTTTTAGTAATTTTTGTTCACTAATGCAGTTTATACTCCACACATCTCTCTACAGTTTAGGTCTATAAATAAAGAAGTTATTGCATTATTTTACAGCAGCAAAAATGCATGCTCTAGAAAAATATTCACCACCAATTTCCTGAAGTAAATAAATCAATGGTGAAGGTATTCTTGGAACATGCACTAATTGCTGCTCCAGTAGTATGTTAAATTTTCTTCCATAATATTTGAAATTTACAACTTGAAGATGGAAGTAAGTACCTGAAAAAGCAGTCCAGCTTTGCTGACTTTTTATAACTTTGACGATTGGGAAAGGAAACTGAGGAGTAATCTTCATCATATATGAGTATAACATGAGAACATTAATTATTATTGTGTTTTGCACCTACCTGGTTATTTTAACTTTAAATTTCATTCTTGTTTCTGTGCTATAGGCATCTTGGAGAGAATGCAAAACTAGCTGTTATTAAGAATGCAGGACATGCAATAAATGTAGAAAAACCTAAGGAGCTTTACAAGAATTTAAAATCCTTCCTCATTGATCCCACCACTCCATCTAAGGAAGAAAACCACAGTAATGGTCACAAGGTGGACTAGAAAGGGCAACTTAGACAAATATAAGAACTTTTCAGCAATGATATATGTTGCTGTTTTGACTTAACAGTGTGTATGCATTTGAAATGCCCCCACCCCTAATGTATAATGTATTGTAAATGTTGAGTTTGTTTGTGTCCCTGCTGAAGTATATACCTTTCATTTGGATGCTGGTTTGAGAAAAATAAAATCATATTACAGTGTCAGTAGTCATTGTGTTGTTTGGTAATCAAGAGAGTAAAGGAAAGGAAATTACAGGAGAAGGGAGAACAAACAAGAAAATAAGGGGTAAGGCAAGATTATTGTTTAGATTAACCTTCAAAAAGAAATTCCAACATACTATAAAAAATAATATAGACATTACATTTCTTCACTTTATTACTGTAGCAAGTTCAAAGATAATATAGTATAAAAAATATCTACGTTTTTCTTGTGAAAAAACAATATGAAACTAAAAAAGAAAAGGAAAAACTTACGTATGGACAACGGAGAAGAGGAGTCCCAAACAAAGTCCTAGTTTTGGTTGTAACCAGAGCAATCTAGATTCGTGTTATAATCACCTTTATAAATTGTTAGGAGTCCCACATTGAGTAGAATAATAAACTCAATGTGATACTTTAAGTCATGAGGTTTTCTCAACTAATATACTAGTTTTTTGTGTTGGGTTTTTCCTAGTGGAGCATACCCACAAACCCACCACTGAACTCACATGTACTACACTTATTACAAACAACAATATTATCCAAAACGCCACTATAAGTTTACTTCAACTTCACTTTTTAAACCCAAAGTAAAGAGCCAATAGGATTGTCCCCAGAGGAGACACAGAAGCATAAGCACCACATTTCATGTCCTTAAGGTCCAACTCTCCCTTATTCTCAAGGTTAGCAGGAGAGTACACACAACAAGTATTAGTAGGAGGAAAGAGTGTGATGCCAAGTGAGACAACAGAAGGACGCATGAGCGTTGAAGCACGAAGGTATTCAAAGTTAGGGTCACATGTAGAGGTGTCTTAGATGGCGAGGGAAGAGTTAGGTGAGGTTTGCATGGTGGTGCATGTGGACATGTCGAGTGGGGTGAGTGTGGAGTGGTGTAAGATATTGAGGTGATGGGGTTTGAAGCTGTGTAAGTTTTGATGAGTTGGTCACCTTTGGTATTTGATGTGCATGTTATTATGGGCTGAACTTGTGGGGAGCCACACGATAGGACTGTGCCAAAGGGTCCCTTGTTAAGATTAGTAGATTGGTCAAAATGTAAAAACTGTAAATTATATATGAGATTGTTAAAAATCCGACCTGCCGGATTCGAACCAGCGACCTAAGGATATCAGCATGGGAATTCCAACTACAGTCCTCCGCTCTACCAACTGAGCTAAGGTCGGATTGTTCTTACAGATTACTAATTTCTAATTAGATCAAACTCACTCACGCGGTACCCTCATCCTCAGCTATCGCAAAAATCTAGTACAACAGGCAGTACTGCATCATCAAGCCACAAGTGAGTTCTATTCTATGATTAGATATTTGTTTGGTACGTTTGCAGAATGGAAGTAGTTAAAGGGAACAGTAACATTGAAACCAATTTCTATAATACGCATTACATTTAACAATAGATCTAGGTTTGCAGCTTCTTTTCATCATTTATATTGATGCACTTGTATTACACCATGGGAACCAGCCAAGTTACTCAACATTGTTTTCTTCTATCATATTATCAACAAGAAATATAATCATAAGTCCGTCTAATTTGCGATTTCATTACTTTAATTTGCGATTTCATTACTCTGTGGTAACTTCTGTATCTTTCAATATATTTCTACCTTTTAGTATTCTCCTTGCATGAATTATTTCTTGGTTTAACACTTACTGAGGAGAATTTAGCTGTTATTTAACTCTGGATGGGTGATAATGTGTTGGTGGCACTTGGTAGATGTGTAATTTAATTTATTTGTCCTTATAAACATAGGCGGATATGAAGTGCAAAAGAAATTAGAGATTTATTTGTCCTTATAAACATAGGGGATTTTTATTATACTTTAGGTTCGATATCTATATTTCCGTAAGTGTGATGCTAAGATAATACAATTCAATCAATTATATATTATATATAAAGAGGGTTTCTGCATTAATTTAATGGAAAATTAAAGCTGGGTTTAAGAAGATTAAGGTAGGAGTTTTGTATTAGAAATTGATGAATTTAGTATTTTGAGAAATAATATTCTTACCTTTCCAATTATACTTATCTTCAACTAACATTTGTACATTATTGAAATATGTGGCTTTTCTTAATTATTGAAATATTTAAAATTACAAAATCGATGGCCAAATAAATCAATAATTCGTGAATTTTTATTGTAAGCAATCAATAGATTACAGGATGTCATTAAATATCTCATTACAAATAAGATGGTATCAATATTGCATACATCTTTTTTTTTAACTATTTAATTTTTCTACTCAAATATTTTGGCTAAATTATAAAAAACAAATTTAAATTAAACAATTTAGTTGAAGAAATTCCATTTTTGTGAAATAACTAATTAATTTAATTAATGCTTGGAACAACTAAATTCAAGTTAATGGAGAGACTCTTTTATCTTCAACTTTTTCTCCGTAAAAAATTATTTGTCCTGAAGTTTTTATTTCTGTAAGTAAAATCCTGCTGCGATGGGGTAAACTTACAAAATTTGAGTGACAAGTGCTTCTATTTAATTTTACCTTTGTGTCACGGAAACTTCTAAACATATCATTAAAGAGACATCAACCTAGTCATTATAATATAATATGAGTCAAAATTTTGTAACACTGAAACTGAAGAACTGCCAAGGGAAATCTCCACTAGCAGTGAATTCTTTTTCACATTATATCTTACATGTATACATATGCTGTCAATGAATATATGAAGTGTGTTAACAAAAAATCTTAACCTTGTGGCAAATATCCATGTTCAACCTATTTCTTGACAAAGTAGCAACATTTCCAAGATGCAGGCATGTTTCTCATTTAGCAGGTACTACATTTTGAAGTAGTAATTCCAAATCTTCTAATCTGTAGAATAGTTCACACAATTTTAGTAGCTGGGGCTATAAATAAATTAAGACAACCTTAGTACCTTCAGATGTCAGCAATGCATTATACCTTACGTTACTCAAGTCGGGGTAGATTGCTATGGCATCTTTGAAATCCTACATTAGATCCAACCATCCAAAATAGAAACATGATTAGCCACCACGCAAAGGGTTCAAATGGATGGTAATTCAAATCGAAGTTCAATATCAAATCACTTCATCTTTTTCGCTTGAACTCGGTCAAAGGATAACTGCCTCACCTGGTCCGCTGTGGAAGACGTGTAGGTAACCACACATGACATCCCTGCCTTTGTTGCTGCCTGCAGAGGTTATTTTTTTCCAGATGTGAGTTTGAGCATATTTGGAAGTTAATCTATCATGACCAAATGCACTTTGACGATATAAGAAACAAACATGAAGATCTGTAATAAAAATGCACATACTTAACTGTTAACATTGTCAGATCAAATAATCTTTAAACCCAAGCTCATATAGTAAGTTTGGTTTTCTTTCTAAACAACAAATCTTGTTATAGGCTAAACCTCAAGTACATTGGAAATTGATAGTTTGTGAAGATCTACCTTTAACCCAATAACACTATCCTCTACTACCAAGCAATCTTTCTCTGAAACACCTAGCTTCTGCAAGGCACAACATGTAAATTATGCTCATTCTGTGAGTGCATAAAAGAAACCTTTGAAATTCATGTTTTTAAACTCTTGACCATATTGTATTAAAACCTTGGAAGCAGCCACATATATTGATGGATCGGGTTTCTTTTCCTTCACATCATCACCTGAGAGTTCACAGAAAATGGATAGGTGAGCCTAAACTTGAGTTTGAGTGCCCAGATTATTGGCAGATAAAGAAAATCAATAGAATCAAACAAGTAGAGTAGATTTTATGAACACAGAACCCCTTTAATTTAAAAAGCACATGTTTACGTGAACTAAAGTTATGACTAACTATCCCCAAAAAGCATGGCATAGCTTATAAGCAACTTATTAGTACTAAAAATTACTGCATCTGAATGTTATATGACTAATAAAAAAAAGATATAAAAGTTGTGTGAATATACCAGCAAGGAAGCAATCAAGGCTTTGAAAGCGCTCCTACAATAAGTTGAATGCAAATTGAAAATTAAATTTCTATCCCTGATAGTGAGAATATATTATACAATTAGACTTACAATTCCTATAAGGTTTTCCAGACAAAGAATAACTGAACTTTTAGTCGCTGCAGAGCAAACGGCTAGCTTTTTCCCCTGCAACAGCAATTGGACAAAACATGACAAACTTACAAGCAGATAACTGTAACCAATTTTCAGAAGTTACACTTTGGTTCAGATATTGAAATTGAAACAAGAGATGATTACACTGCAAGAATATATATAACTGACAGAACATTATCTTACAGCAGCTTTGGCCTCATCCATTAGTCTCAAAACTCCAGGTCTGGGTTCTACCTGTGCCAAAATGTACAAGTATTTATATCTTATCAACGTAATAGATACACCACCTTCACAGTTTAGGAAGATAGAATGTTAGGATATGAAACATATAGAAATCTACTTACAGTTCCAGACTTGATTATTTCTTTGTATCTCTCAGTCTTCCAATCCTACATGACCAAGATATAAAGTAGGTAAATGCAATACAAGCATATTCTAAGTGGAGGAGATGACAATCACTTCACGAGCTAAAAATCAAAATATACTAAATTGAACTTGCTCTCTCAAAATAGTTTGAAAGAGTTAAGAAAATTTATCATCTGCACATCATACTTACTACCTAGTTCTCTTATCATTACTGTAAAATAAAGGGAAGAAAAAGACAAAATAATTTATAGTTTTCATTCTCTTGGAATTCTTCTGTTTGCACATTAAATCAGTCAAACACGAAAACAATAATCCTAATTAAAAAAAGCAACTTTTTTAAGTACCATTTTACCTCAAATACATAAATTTCAAAAAATGCAAAACTTGGTAACTCTATTTTGAAGCTCCTTGGTAACCAGAACAGGATACTCCGATTCAGTTCTATCTTCGAGTCAAACGCTACCTATGTTAAGTTATCTATATACATCATTTCATCCTCTGAAAGTAAGAAAAAACCTGAAGAGTGTCAATCAACTTGGCTCGATCGTTATCATCAGTTGGAGGAGTCTCAAATAAGTTGGAAGAGGGCCACCCATGTTCCTTAAAATACCTTAAACATCCCAAAAACAAAACAACACATAATTTAAGGAAACCCCAAGAAAATAAAATTAAAAAAAAGCCAAATATGAAAACTTTGAGTAAGTTGGGAATGGAGAGAATAGAACCATCGCATTTTGGGTTTGCCACCACCAATGCGGTTCTGGAGTTCATCGTAGAAGTGGATACCCCAATTGAGTGGTTGTTGGTCATCATAAGAAGAAGAAGAAGAAGGGACACGAACATTGAAGTGAGTGAATGCATCGTTGTATGCTTGGCGATGCAAGTGCTCTGATTCTAAAATGACACCATCGCAGTCAAAAATCAAAGCTTCAAGAGAAGGGGATGAAGAAGCTGAAACTGAGAAAACACGGTGTTTGTGACTGTAATTGTGTTTGTGTTTGGATGAGAATAAGTTAATAATGGGATGATGTTTGGTGAGTAAAGTGGGAGTGAAGTTGGGGAGAGAAGAAGAGGAAGAAGTGATGGTGGAAGAGAGAGTGAAAGTTAGAGACATAGTAGAAGCCATGTGAAACTGAAACCAAACATCATTACACTATCACTTCATCACTCTCTGCATTTTTTGTGTGGCTCTCCAACCTCTCTAACTTCACCCTCTCCTTTTCGGATTATTGTCTTTTTTCAGGATCAAATTTTAGGGACATTCTTTTGGGATTAGTTTAACTCGGTTTATAAAAAGTTTTCAATTTTTCAGGACTCTCTTCATTGTTTTTGTAATTTGAGTTTTACTAGGATTTTGGATCTACCAAATGATACACTCTAATCAAATGATCCTATGGCTAGTAAAGGTCTCACCGGTGAGACTCCTCTCCATAGAGAAGTACTATGTAAAAGTAAAGAAAAAATAACACATATTAATATTTATATCATTTCTATTTAAAATATATTACATTTTTACCTTTAAAATATAAAGAAAAATCTACTTGTCTCTCTATTACTCGAGATAAGTCTCACTCCAAACTCAACTTGTTGCTAATCTATCTCATCCACAAGGGAGGATAAGTATTGGTACACTAAATCATAACAATGCTTCTAATTTCAAGAAACAATGTTTATTTTAATCCCCTCAAACAAATTTCTGGTAACAATCCATTCCCTAAAATATTGAGAAAGAAAATGGTCTCATGAGTTTGTATGACTATTTTTTAGACATTTTAGTCTAAGCACCTTCGTGATTTTAAGGTACTATTTTAAATTTGTATTTTTTTTAGGAATGAAATTGATACACTCACAAAAATTGAAGTATTAAAGTGAATATGCACTCTTTAATAAAAACTTAAAGGTAGTAGACAGAGTTTGTATCTAAGCTAGTATACAAATGTTTTAAGGATCAAAGTGTGTGTATACTATATAGTACACAAACTGGATATTCACTCTTCAAGTGAACATGACTTACAATATTCAAAATTCTACCTCAGAACTTTTATTCATAGTTCACAGCCAATTACATGTAAATTTCTCTTCTTTTTAGGCACAGAGAAAATGTTCTTCATGAATTACTCTCGAGATCTTTACCTACTTCCCCATCTGCATTCTTCTCCAATTTCCTCTCTTTGCAATCATAAAAGTAAACCATGCAAGACACCCATTTCAGTGTATTCCCCACACAAAGCAACCCAATTTGTAGAAAAATCCCATATCCTCTTTTATAGCATCCAAACAAGATACATAACACCCTAAAAAAAAGTCCAATAACAAAGAAAACAACCATCAAAACAAGTCCTCTATTATGATTACCACTGCTTAAGAAATATGAAACTCTAAATGCTCCAGCTCCATATATACCATCCAATACTGATATCACTATACTCATATTCCAAATAGCACTCCATTCCAAATACTTCATCAACAACTTTGCTAGTGCCACACCACAAATCAAAGCAAAAAAAATGTAGCCACCCAAAGCATTGCAGAGACCATATAAGTTACTTACTGTCCAAGGGAATGCAATAAGTATACAAGTTGACAAAAACAGCATATATAAAGAAGTTATAAATGTGCCTTTCATAACAGACATGTCTATGGATTCTTGAAACATTTGCTTCAGACTCATTTTACTCTCTTCTGAATACAGTTTTGATGCCAAATCTGTAGTTACAACTGCAGAACAAAGTTCTAGAACATGAAGAGGCACTAAGTAAATGAATACAAGTTGAACCAAAATAGGCAAATAATCATTACTAAAACTTTTATCTGCCAAGTAATCTGTGTGTATGGAATATAGTACAGAGCGATAAGCATAATATCTATCTGAGAAAGGTAGAAATAGAGGATAAATAAATTCTGGGGTCTCAACCAAACTTTGCTGGAAGAGAAATTCAAAGTAAACCATGACAGAAAAGAAAGGAATAGAAGTGAGAAAGGTGAAGATGATGAAGTTAATGTTCTTGACATAGATAGTTATAGCTTCCTTGAGTATATCTAAGACCTCTAGCTTCTGCTGAATCTGTTTGCTTTCACTCTCCATTTTCAAAAACTAATGCCAAGCTTTTATTTTGGTGCTCAAACTCACTGCATATTCTCATTATTATACTACATATAGATCTGTTTTTATTGCTTCTCTTTTCCAGGAAAGACTTTATTATAGAAGACTAAGACTTTGAGAGTTGGACTTAGTTTATGGCATTTAATAATGTATGGACTAAGGAACTCAACAACTAAGCATTAATATTGAATAAGTCAGCTATGAAGATTATTTGTCTTAAATGGTGTCTCATTCTATGTCACAAGTTAATCAGAGTGCTATATTTTATTATTTTTTGCTTTAAATTTTTTATTTTATCTACGTGTTAATATATGATTGGCTTGAAACAGAAAATGAGACACCATTAAAAACTGGTAATTGAGTTGTTATTTATGCCATCTTATTTTCCTTTTCTTCATACAACTCAATTAATCTCCACTCCAAACATACAATTTCTGAATTATTCATTAGTTAGGTCTCTAAATTACTATAATTTTTCAAGATTCACTTTATTTCTACTCATGTTGGTACAATGGATGACAAAGTTGTTTGTGTTGTAACTTATATATTATGTTTTTTAATCTTTAAAGTAAATTCTTCAATTGCCATGTAAAATTAGGTACATCCTCCCTCAGCAAAATCCACTAGCTTCATACACTAAACCACTTTTCTACTTCATTTCTACTTAATACTACTTCATTTCTATAATTCGAGCTTCTAGGAATGATATAAACTTTTGAAACAATTGGTACTTGACTATACAACCATTTTATTACTACATCTCAAAATACATATTGTTATTCTAATTCTGCTAATTTTATGCAATCATTACAGAAAGCTATGTGTAGCGCACGATGCACAAGATCTAACATGAATGCGTTTATGTCCATAAAAATCCTTACCAAATATGAGAAAATTTAAAATTCAGAAGATAAGATACAGCAAAGACACATATATAAAATTTATGTAGTATAAAAACACAAACCTTATACTAGAGAAATAACATTAAGTTTTATAGATCAATCAACATTAATAATTATGGACACAATGTAATATTAAGATCTGTCAATAAAAAATCAAAATTATTCAAAGATATATAAGCATTGAGAAGTATTAAAAAACTGTCACAAAACATATTGAATAACAATGATTTAAAGTGTAAATATACTATGTACATCCTTCACCAAAATAAAAATACTCTTTACGTCTCAATCAACAGATGAATAAAGTATGTTATTCAACTTTTCAATAGATAGAGATGATTTGTCCTCATTCCTACCACAATCCAATAAAAAACGTTACATAATCAAATTTAAAAACACAAAATAGCATTTTTATATTAATAGGAGAAAGTTGATTTTGGTACACTTGATCTCTCTTACTTTTCAACACCTTTGCAGGCCCTCCACCTTTGACCATGTCAATTTCTATTTGTTGTTGACTTCATGATACTAGATGTTGATAATGATCCTATCCTAATCAGTGGTTCTGGACGGGCTTGAATCCAGACACATTGCATTTGCTTCTCACCTATTTTTACAACAGCTTCCTTGAGGATATCCAAGACTTCTAGCTTCACTTTCTGTATTTTGTTTACTTCCACTCTCCATTTGTGATTTTCCAAAACTAATACTAAGCTAAATCTAACTAAATAAATCATGTTTAATTTACTCTTGTTTAATTTCTCCTTTCCCAGAAAATTGGAAATACACTAATATAGGAAGAAATGACTTTTAGCTTAGACTATTGCTCAGGTAATTTAAAACACCAAGTTTCAAAGACTCATGGTCATTCCCCCTTACAAAATTAATTTAATACCATGAGATACACATATTAAATATTAAATTAAGAATTTAATATTTATGCATTGTTAGTGTAAAACTTTTTATGGAGTAAATATATAATTCATTATTTATATGTATTATTTTATTTAAGAATGAATGATCCGTAACATATGAAAAATAGATAATATTTTGACAATGTAAAAATCTCAAAATAGGCGGATGTTGAACTCTTAAATTTATAAGAAGATATAGTACAATAGATTTTAGCCAATAAGATGCCTTGGTTGCTTGTTCTCTCAAATGAGAAATATGGGGCTTTGTAACCAAGTCATCAACACAATAAGCCAATAACCACTTGATACTTCTTTAGCACCGAAAATGAAGGATATGATCCTACCTTTTAGGAATATTTATCTTCTATATTGAATATTGGCTAAAAGAAAAAGATGATGAAAAGACTTTCTTGAGCCAAGCAAAAAAAGAAGTGGCTAAAGATCATCTTGAAGAAAGAGAGAATTTTTAGCCAAGTAAAAAGAAGTGGCTATTGTGAAACTAGCATTAATGTTATTTTCCTTTTGGCCACATAATCTTCAAGAGTTTTCGCTATAAATAGGAGTTCTCCATGTCATTATAAAACACACCAAATACTTAGCTTAGTGCATATTCTCTCTTCTTGTTCTCTTGTTCTAATTGTGTGAGAAATCCTTGAGTGATAGGGAAATTGAGTGTACTTGGATTTTGGGAAGTGAGTGAAACACTTGTAGTTCTCTTTTATATAGTAGAATAATCTTTGTTGCTCTTAAGCTGTTGACGTAGGCAAATTGCCGAACCACATTAAATTCTCGGTGCCATTTTCTCTATTATATTTTCTCTATGGTCTTTTGATCCAACAAACTGGTATCGGATCTCGTAGAGCTCTTGCATGCTAAGCCGTACGATCTAAAAGAAAATTCTTAGTATGCTCTGTGTTTGCAGCATTGTCTGATCTTACACATTAGAAAAAAATTGTTCTTGTTACTAGAAATGTATAATAGCGTGAAAGTGATGTCTAGGAAAGTTCTGTCTTAGGAAAAACCTCGTATTTAAGCGTGTCTATTAAAATCCACCTCTCTTTCCTATGAACTTTCCTGGTATATGTTCACGGACTATGATATTGTTCCGGTATACGGTTATCATGGCGAGTGCTAAATTTGATTTCGAGAAATTTAATGGAGAAAATGATTTCAACCTCTAGCGATTAAAGATGAAAGCTCTACTAGTTCATCAAGTCTTGGGCAAAGCCTTGGAAGGTATAAATAAGTTACCACAGAGTCTGATCGATGATGAGAATGATGAAAACTTGGAAAAAGCATATAGTGCAATTTTGTTGTGCTTGAGAAATGAAGTTCTACGAGAAGTGTCAGATGAAACTACAACTGCTTCATTATGGTTGAAGTTGGAAAGCCTATACATGACGAAGTCACTCACCAACAGGCTGTATTTGAAGAAAAGAATATATACTCTTCAAATGCAGGAAGGAAAGCCCATAAAAGATCATCTAGATGAATTTAAAAAAATTATTCTTGATCTAAAGAATATTAATGTTAAAATTGAAGATGAATACCAAGCAATTCTTCTACTATGTTCCATTCCAAGTTCTTACGAGCACTTCGTCGACACCATGATGTATGATCGAGAAGATCTGATCTTAGACGAAGTAAAGGCGGCGTTGCACGCGAAAGAACTGAAGAAAAGAGTATTAGATTCGCGATCTGAAGGCTCAGGTGAAAGTCTCTTTGCTAAAAAAAGAATAGAGAGGCGAAATCAATTTGGTAAAAGAAGGAAATCTAGGTCCAAGTCTAAAGCAAAACCTAGAAAGTATAAATGTTTTCATTGTCACAAGGAGGGGCATATAAGAAAGAATTGCTCAGAGTGCAAAGGCAAGGACAAGATTTATGAATATGGAGATGCAGTTGTAGTAAATGACTATGATAGTGCAGATGCACTAATAGTCTCAGAGCACGACTCAAAAGGTGAATGGATACTTGATTCTGGATGCTCATATCACATGTGTCCCATTAAGGATTGGTTTTCCACTTACCAACCCTTAGATGGGGACAATGTCCTTTTGGGAATAATGCTCCCTACAAGGTCATTGATATAGGCACAATTAGAATCAAGATGTTCGACGGAATAGTAAGTACGTTGACAGATGTAAGGCATGTTCCAGAATTGAAGAAAAATCTCATTTCCTTGGGAACACTAGATTCAAAAGGTTATAGCTACAAAGGTGAAGATGGATCTATAAGAATATCTAAATGTGCTATTTTTGTAATGAAAGGGAAGAAAGAGAATAGTCTCTATATGTTACAAGGAAACACAATCACGGGTGTTGCTGTTGTCTCCTCAACATCTGATGTCACCAAACTATGACATCTAAGAATGAGTTATGTCAGTGAAAGAGGTCTAGCCGAGTTGACCAAACAATGATTACTATGCGATCAACAAGTCGGGAATGTAGACTTTTATGAACAATGTGTTTTCGGAAAGCAATGCTGGATAAAATTCAATGTTGCAGTTCATCGAACAAGAGACACGTTGGATTATGTACATTCTGACTTGTGGGGTCCTTCCCAAGTACCTTCTAATGGTGGTAGCAAATACATGTTAACATTCATTGATGACTATTCAAGGAAGGTGTGGATCTTCATTTTGAAACACAAAAGTGAAGCATTTGTGAAGTTCAAGCAGAAAACCTTGATTGAAAAGCAAACCTGGAGAAAGATCAAGAGACTAGGAACTCACAATAGTCTAAAATTCTGCAGTAGAGAATTCAGAAATTTTTGCAAGGATCACGGTATTGTGAGACATTATATCGTGAGGCACACTCCACAACAAAATGGATTTACAGAACGAGTGAACAAAACCTTACTTGAAAGGACAAGACATATGTTGTCAAATGTTGGATTGCCAAAAGAATTTTGGGCGGAAGTTGTCAGTACAGCTTGTTACTTGATCAACTGATGTCCATCAACAACCATTGGTTTTAAAACTCCAGAAGATATGTGGTCGGGTATTCTGGCAAATTATGAAAATTTGAGGATATTTGGTTGTCTCGCATATGCTCATAACAAAGAAGGAAAACTTGATACAAGAGCATTGAAATGCATTTTTCTTGGATATCCTGATGGTGTAAAAGGATATAAGTTGTGGTGGCTCAGAGAAAAAGAGTGCATTATTAGTAGATATGTTACTTTTAATGAAGCTGAAATGCTAAAGCCTCATACAGAGTCATCAAGTGAAAATGAAGATCCTAATATCTTGGAGAAGGCGGAGTTTGAGGTAGAGCCAACAAAAGAAAAAACACTTGATCAAGAAGAAGAAGTCAATGATGCATGTACTGATACTAGTATCTCTCAATTACAATATTACCAGTTGGCTAGGGACATGCAAAGGAGACATATCAAACCTCCAGAAAAGTATGGCTATGCTGATCTGGTTCATACGCTCTAAATGTTGCTGATGATATCAGTAATTGTGAATCACAGTCATATGAAGAAGCTATCAACAATAAAAAAGCTTTCAAATGGATTTCTTCCATGATAGAGGAAATTGACTTTCTTCATAAGAATCATACTTGGGTTATTGTGAAGCGGTCGAAGGCTCAAAAGATTGTTGGATGCAAATGGGTCTTTAAGAAGAAGGAAGGAATCCCTAGGGTTGAAGATGCAAGATTCGAGACACGATTAGTGGCCAAAGGTTTTACATAAAGAGAAGACATTGATTTCAATGAAGTTTTTTCTCTTGTAGTAAAACATAGCTTTATTCGCATCCTACTTGCAATTGTAGCTCATTTTGATCTAGAACTTGAGCAACTAGATGTCAAAACGGAATTCTTGCATGGTGAGTTGGAGGAACAAATCTATATGAAACAACCTGAAGGATTTGAAGTTCAAGGGAAGGAAGATCATGTTTGCTTACTGAAGAAATCCTTATATGGCTTAAAACAATCTCATAGACATTGGTATCGGCGGTTTGACACCTTCATGCTCGAAAATGGCTATTGTAGAAGTGAGCATGATAGTTGTGTCTACTACAAGAAGCTGGCAAATAAGTCATTTATCTATCTCCTTCTTTATGTTGATGACATGTTGATCGCATGTAAGAACATGTCAGAAATTAGAAACTTGAAAGCTCAATTGAGCTCAGAGTTTGAAATGAAGGACTTAGGAGCTAGAAAGAAAATTCTGGAATTGAGATTCAGAGAGATAGAAAAGAGGGGACATTCTTTCTATCACAAAAGAAGTACATTGAAAAAGTGTTCGAACGCTTTGACATGCAAAATGTTAAACCAATCACTACTTCATTGACGACTCATTTCAAACTTTCAATGACCTCGTGCCCACAAACTGAGAATGAAAAAAGGAGATGTCAAGTGTACCTTATGCTAGTGCGGTTGACAGTCTCATGTATGCCATGATATGCACTAGACCAGATATTGCACAAGCAGTAAGTGTGGTAAGTAGGTATATGGCAAGTCCTGGTAAAGTTCACACTGTGAAATGGATTATGCGCTACCTGAAAGGTACCACAAATATAGGGTTTTTGTATGGTAAAGTCAAAGATATTGGAAACAAGATCACTAGATATGTTGCCTCGAATCATGCCTGGAGATCTAGATCAGCGAAGATCGCTCACCGGATATGTCTTTACACTGTGTGGTTATACTATTAGTTGGAAAACAACACTACAATCAATTATTGCTTTGTCTACAACTGAAGCAGAGTACATCCCAGTAGCAGAAGCTGTAAAGGAAGTCATTTGGGAGAAATGTCTAATTGAAGAGTTGGGTATAAACTCGAAGAAACAACCATCTATTGTGATAGTCAAAGTGTTATACATCTGACAAAGAATCCAATGTATCATGCAAGAACTAAGCATATTAATGTTCAAATGCACTTTATCAGAGACATATTGGAGAGAGGAGTTGTTAGAGTGGGGAAAATACACACTGCAGATAATTTGACGGACATAATGACGAAGCCAGTTCCAACTACCAAGTTCAAACATTGTCTGGACTTGATTAATGTTCAGAATCTCTAGTGAGCATGAAGAATGGTAGCAGGAGAATAACTACGATAGTCTTTTAGTCAAGGTGGAGTTTATTGAATATTGGCTAAAAGAAAAAGATGATGAAAAAACTTTCTTGAGCCAAATAAAAAAAGAAGTGGCTAACGATCATCTTGAAGAAATAGAGAATTTCTAGCCAAGTAAAAAGAAGTGCTATGATGAAACCAATATTAATGATCTTTTCTCTTTGGCCACATAATCTTCAAAAGCTTTGACTATAAATAGGAGTGCTCAATGTCATTGTAAAACACACCAAATAATTAGCTTAGTGCATATTCTCTCTTCTTGTTCTCTTGTTCTAATTGTGTGATAAATACTTGAGTGAGAGTGAAATTAGGTGTACTTGGATTTTGGGAAGTGAGTGAAACACTTGTAGTTCTCTTTTATCACAGTGGAATAATCTTTGTTGCTCTTCAGCTATGGAAGTAGGCAAACTGTGGAACCATATTAAATTCTTGGTGTCATTTTCTATATTATATTTTCTCTATGGGTCTTCCACTCCAACATTCTACTCAAATTGATTGTCTCTATTTTCATGCCTTATAGTTGGCCTTTTTATTAATAATTTAAATTACATTATTTTTTAGCAAGTTTTAGAGTCCTTCATAGAAAAGTTGTCCCATATTAATGCAGATTCCATTTGACTCTATAGGAAGGCAATAAGAACTACTACAAGCCTATAAAGGCTACTACATAGTAAGATATTCTCTCTCTTTTTAGTCATAAGAACCACGTAGTTATAACAATGCAGCATTTATTTACTAAAGGTTCCACCAGCAACATCCAAATCTAAAAAGTGGTGGAGTTAATACTAAAGTAGCGTTTTCCCTTGCTGGAATTGGATGAAGCAAGTTATCCTACTCCAAACATTAGGAAGATAATGGTCATATCTTCAATTAAACGATCAAGTTCAGCAATTATTATTTAATTTGGCTACTCACCCAACCAAGTTCAATACCTTCTGTGAAAAAATCATAATTAAAAATAGAATCCTTCATTGAATCCATGCAGTCATTTTAATATTTAGAGATATTTATTTCCCTTCAAGTTCAAACACTTAATGACTACTAATAATAAAGTATTGATTGGAATCACATATTTTATCACATATGTGTCATTCCATGTGTCATCATCTATGAGACAATAGATGTGTTCTCGTGTTGATCTAGTGGTGTAAATCTCCACTAGATCATTAGATAAACCAAAAGGTAATGTTTTAATTCATGTGAGCGATACTTATTAGAAGAAACAATCACGTATCCTGAAATGAATTAGTTCCCCACTCATAGAATGAAGTGATATTATTGGTTATAAAAAAACCTTATTGTCTAGAAGATTTGTAATTTGAAATTCTATGTGCTAATTAATATCGTTATTTACTAATGAAGTCATATTTTTTATTTATTTTCTTATAGTTACCAGTTCAGCCAATGATGGGTTATGCTTCTTATCCTTCACATCATCACTGTAACGTCCGGAAAAATACTTCTCAAAAATATTGCGGAAAAATAGGTAAAAAAAATTTTTCTTTGGATAAAGAGATTGTATAAAATTGTTTCCTTCATTTTCCGGGACATCACTTTAAGTAACTCAAATGCGGAAAATCAACTTATCGTTATCGAATGATAACTTAACCTGATTTACAATTTCCTGAATAACACAATGCATATAAACGGTTAAGTCATCTTTAGTTCATACAAACTAAATCATCAAAAGCGGAAACTACATCGCCATTAACATATACAAAATCCAAAAAGAAAGGGCGAAAATATTAATCATCGCCCACAGAC
>NC_032020.1:12796199-13018000 GCF_001865875.1 Lupinus angustifolius | reverse complement strand
GGAACTCAAAAACCACTTTTTGAGCCGTATCGGGTGGATTTCGGCCCCGATAGTGGTCCAGAACCGACTGTCTTCGAAAATTATCAAAATTTACCACAAAATAGAAAATAAAATTACAAAACTAAAACTCAACAAGAGTTTCGTCTAATTCTTTATCGAAAATTCCCAGAAATTCATTTTCGAATATATAATTAATAAAAATATTAATAAAATCTTATAATTCAAAATCGTAAAATTCGCGGTGTTACAATCAGCTTCAATGGTAACTAAATAAGATCCACAGGTAAAACTGAACTTGCGTGACCAAAATTATTATCATAGAAGAAGAAAAAATGAAACTAAAGAATCATCCCCAACACTGCCCAAAGGAACGCTTGACACTTCTAACCAATTTATCCTTTTTTGTCATAAGATGGAGAAATACTTCTTCTTGGGAAAAAAAGAACCCGTCTCTTATATTGAGGACTACATTTTTAGTGAATTTTGAGGTCTCAATGTGCAATAGCAGTATGGGATAAGTGTTAGTCCACCATAATGATTACACACTTATATGCTAAATAGGTTTTGATGCCACTTTGGCCAAGAAACATGTTTCTCAATGTTATATGATAAATAGAGAAAGCTATGTACATATAAACATATAAACCAGCATGGAAGCAATGCCTTTGCAGGCCTCATGCACTAAAAAATAAGATGCTAATATGCAAATTAGTTTAACTTTCTATTATAAAATAGTGAGAATTTGGTTAGAAGGAAAAAAAGCTAGAGAATGTGTAATCGAATTTAACAAAAGAGGAGAATTCCGTTATAATATGAACAACATCACCTCCTCTAATTTGTTGCTATTATGGACGGTGAATTGGTATTCTCCATTCCCAAAATTTCATGTCTCATATATTAAGCCAATATATTACCAAATAACATAAAAAATATTTTTTTTATTTTTTTTAAGTAAGTGACAAATTTCTATTAGATTGAGATATAAAACATAAAAAGTGAGACAATTGATCCTCATTCGAACTATGGTGTAGTGCAACCTATTTTAATAGTCTCTCCTTAAAAAGGTGAGCTTGAAAATCTATCATGCATATACAACTATTAAATGGATAAGAACATATACTACATTTGGTCTTGGAAGTTAGAAAAGGTATGAGTTTAAGCATATTAAAAAGCTGCTTTTATAGTGTGGTCTGGTGCTTGCTCTTTTTTTCTCTGCAACGTGGGACTTGGTAACTGAGTACAGCACTTGGCCACCAGAAAACCTATCAATCTTATACTTCTTCTGTAAGCCCCCAAATGCAGAAGTTGGCTGGGAGCTTATTATTAACTTTTTTTTTGAGAAGCTAAAATAATAATAATTCCTTTAAGAGCATGAATATTTTTAGAGTAAATTACACCGACACCCCCTGAGTTTTAATGAAATTACACAAACCACCCCTTAATTTTTTAAACTTACACAAACCTCCCCTAGTTTTGTATTTTCATTACACTGATCATCCTTGTATAAGAAATAAGTGTAATTTTTTAGACAAAAAATGTAATAAATGCAATTAAGTTAAACAAAACATGATATATTGTGTAGACAAGTCTAAATAATATACAAATCAATGTATCTTTATTATTTTTTTCTAACAAAATGTATCAACAATTATAAAGAAATATTGTTTAAATCACTCTTATAATATAGTAATAATAAAGATACATTGATTTGTATATTATTTAGACTTGTCTACACAATATATCATGTTTTAATTAACTTAATTGCATTTATCACATTTTTTGTTTAAAAAATTACACTTATTTATTATACAGGGGTAGTAGTGTAATGAAAGTACAAAACTAGGGGAGGTTTGTGTAAGTTTAGAAAAGTGAGGGGTGGTTTGTGTAATTTCACTAAAACTCAGGGGGTGTCAATATAATTTACTCATATTTTTATTATTGTTCGATTATCACATATTATTTTATATTTATTATAATTTCTATATAATAAGAATAACATTTGTTTTCCCTCACAATGATACATATCATTCTTTTTTTATTTGGGTCTCACAATCTACTCCATACTTTTATATTTTACAATAAATATAACAAAATATTAAAAAGAATAATTACTTTAGTGTTATTAATACTGTATCAGTCATCAAACTAGTTATAGTACTGATATAGCGGTATACCAGTTCAACCAGTGGTTTATTAATTAAATTGCATATCGGCGAAATTAAACATACATATTATATATTAACACTAATGTTGAAAAATCAATAAAAAACCAATAATATTTTTTATTTTCATTAAAAAATTAATTTTAAATAAAAACTGGCCGATATAACCGATACGGTTTAATTGAAAACTGACCAATATTACCAATTTTGGCCGATATAATTACATGGTCAGCATAATTATTGTACCGTACTGTATAGGGACCGATTCACTGATTTATTGGTTGAACCAGCCGGCACAAACCAATTTTTGCAACACTTCTACTTATTTATTTATTAATAAATTAAAAATTGTTATAATTTATTAGAAACCAATTATAAATAAAAAATATAATTTTGTTCTAAAAATACATGTAATTGGTGGAATTTTCTTTTAAGGAATACAAGTTGGAGTTCTTCGATTTTTTTTTTTGTTAATTTTCCTTTTTGTAAAAATTAATTTTTTTGTAATGATTCTATCTTTTTTTTATATTTATAGATATTTTAATATTTCTAGATATGATTGTGCTTATATTTATTTCTAAATTGTGTATTTTCATTACTCTTCTTTCTTCAACAATGAATGTTCTTATTTAAAAACAAAACATAAGAAATAACAACATCATAGTAAAAAATAAAGTAAGAATTATTCTGTTAAAACAGCCTTAGGAACAAGCAAACATTGTGAATGCTCTTAATAGGTATCACCTAACACTTCTATCAACCTATGTTCACCTAGTCAGATCAGGGTGTTTCCTTCCTCAAAAATAGTCTGAACTCAACACATCCTATTTTTTATAAGCAAAAAAATAAAAAAATGCTATTACTTAAAACTTTTACCAAAATATAGAACAACATTGATCAATCTTCAACTATCATGCTACGTCAAATATCATTCAAATATTTGATTACTATGAGCTACGTTTGTTAGGATTAGCAATCACATATATCAATAAATATTAGTTATCTTTTACTGATAGTCGGAAGATACTACAAGAAACAGGCTGATTTGACATGAAAATTGATTTCGTGCTTAAAATTGGATTACATAATTTTTAACCTTCAGATCATGTTATATTACATATGTGTTGGTATACTAATTTAAAATTTTATTAAATTTGCAGAAAGACTAAGAAGTCAACAATTCTATTCTTAGGAGCCATAATTATTAGGAGAATAATAATATATACTAAAACGAATTAGTTCATTAAACCACAAAAACAAAATAAAAAGATAACATTGCAAGTACCAAGCAAGATATAGCCACACATTTTGCAAAGATGTCCGTACTGGTAAGCAGTGTAAATTCCAAGAAGATAAGCAAAAGGAAGTGACTAATGAGACAGTGCCACAGATTACAAAAATCAAAAGAAATCAGGTAAGAGACATGTGCAATTGACAAGACATAACCCTCTCTTGCCTTCTGTTAGGTACACCAAAATTAGCAATTAATCTTCATACTTTATAGACCAAAAATTGTGTGAGAAAATCCCTTAAAAATAATTAACACAAAAAAAGCAGCAAAGGATATACTTTATCAGAATTCAGATCTGTAACAAACTCTGTACATCAAACTTCAATGATGTATACAATCAATGCTGACGCTAATGACGCATATATGTGATCCTAAACAATACCAAAGACCCCTAAACCAAAAATATTAGTAACAACTAACATTAATCTACTCCAAAAATAAATAAATTAAGAAAGGGTAATTTCCATTTTATAGATAATCTTCATGAGGGACATGAATGATTTCTTTCTCTAAGGGTTGAAGAAGTGGTCACCACAATGGCATTTCCAACCCAAAGGCTTGTAATTTGAGTACCTTTTATTGTTCACTTGTGGAGAAGAAGACTCAAACAAAGCTTGTTCCATGGCACCATTTTTTGTAAGATCTGGCTTAAGTGGTTCATGTCCAGGCAAAGATGGCACTTGAACTGCCATGCATGGATGACAATCATTGCATTTGTTGTGACAACTTGGAGGGATCGAACCTAACCTGTTTTTCTCTTCAAATAACAAGTCCTACACATACATAACATAATAATTAACATAACAATTTTGAAACTTGAATGTAATAATGAATAATTGTGAAACAAAGAGTTTATAATGAAACCATACTCTTGAAGAAATTGCAGGTTGTGGTTGATTATAGCAAGAAACTAGACACAGCATATAATGAAGTAGGACTATGATGAGAAAGGTAGTTGTTGTTGTTGTGAAGTACTTATAAGAATTAAGTGAAGCCATGAATGCAAATCATTTCACCTGTGATAACTCATACCCCATGTAACAAAAAAGCCTTAAGTGGTAAAATTGAATGTTAGTTAACTGAGATCCGAATATGCCAGAGTCTGAAACTTTCTCAACTTGTGGTGTGTATTGTGAAGAGAGGGAAAAGAAGATGGGTTTTATTTGTGTTGTAGTGTAGAGTGGTTTTGTTTTCTTGTAATGGCGTATAGCCTGAAGAAAGAGAAGAGAGAAGAGAAGGTACATAAATTGGAGGTTGTGTTGTTGGGGGCCTGAAAAGAAAGAGAGATTAGTGGACACAGAGAGAGAAAGAGAGAGGATGGTGCAGAGTGTAGCAGAAAAGTGAAAGGAACGATTCAAGAGAGTTAAACAAATTGGGAGAATTCACATCAGTATCAAGGATCCCTTATTCAGCATTCTATTAGTAGTTTGTGCCTTGTTATTATAGTTGCTCCGTAGGAGATTGGTGCACCTTGACCGAAAAATTAAGGTCTTTGGTGCACCACCTTTTAGAAATATTATGAAAGTGGTGTAACTTTATAATAATCAGTATCACAATTGTTGATTTTGCTTTTTTTTTTCTTTCCCCAAAATCGTCAACTTAGGGAGTTTCTATATTTTAATTTTTTTTCTCTCTGCCCAAATCGGCAAAGGGGGAGTTTTGTATTATTATTTTTTCATTCCTCCCTCTAAATCGGCAATGGGGGAAGAGTTTTGTATTATTATTTTTTTCATTCCTCCCGTAAATCGACAATGGAGAAGTGTTTTGTATTATTAAAATATCAAACCCTAACAACACATAATACACAACACACTAATGAATACTTTCTTCCAACACTAGTTATTAAGAAAACAACATATTATACTATTAAAATTTGAAGTGGTTAAATCTCAAAAAACTTTAAACCACCTCTATGTGGCACTTCAACACACAGACGTCATTAAAGTTTTTCGTGATTTAACCACTTCAAATTTTAATAGTGTAATATGTTGTTTTCTTAATAACTAGTGTTGGAAGAAAATATTCATTAGTGTGTTGTGTGTTAGGGTTAGAGTTTGAAATATTTTAATTATGCAAAACACTCCATGTTGTCGATTTAGGGGAGGAATGTAGAAAAAAATAATATAAAACTCCTCCATTGCTGATTTAGGGGGTAATGAAAAAATAATAATACAAAACTCCTCCATTGCCGATTTAGGGAGAGAGAGAAAAAATTAAAATATAGAAACTTTCCCATGGTGATGATTTTGGGGGGAAGAAAACAAAAAAAAGAGGGGGAATCGGCAACTGTAATACCGATTATTATAAAGTTACACCACTTTCATACTATTTCTAAAAGGTATATTAAGACTGTAATTTTTTGGTTAAGATGCACTATGTAAATAAAAACTCATTGGTATGTACAAAACAAATAGCTTCAATTTATGTCCTTGCCTCATAAAATTAAACAAATCAAAACTTTGTGTATGGATCAAGAGGTAGGGTAGTTAACATTGACATTTATTATGTTAGCTAATTTTTTGTCTTTGGTTCTTAGATAGTGGGATGGGAGACTTACCAATTTGACTGTGTGATGGACTTAATTATTTTGACATTATTAGAAAGGAGTTCTAATGCATGACGATTGGTTTAGTTGTATAAAACTATGCTAAATTTTCAAATAATTAAAAAGTCAAAAGTTTAATTTTTGGAAACGATATTTGTTGGAAGGGATAACTACGTATCTAAAATGGATCAAGTATTTACATATAAGGGTGAAGAGATATTATTAATAATAAAAAAACTTGATTATAAGCATAATCTTCATTTCTACAACAAGAGATTTACATGGGATCTTACAAGGTGGGTTGGAGAATGGGATGAGAAAGGAAGAAAATAAATATTATTATAAGGATTTAAACTAGACCATTTACTGCTTATGTCTCAGCTTAATTAACTGCAATGACAGGGAGGGTGATTATAAGCATAATCTTTATGCATTGCAAATTAATCAGTTTATTTTTATCAGATGCGTTTTGGATTTATCTGCAAAGTAAGAAATAATACTATTAAAGTTTGTTGAGAAGACAAAAAAAATTGAATGACTTAGTTCAAGCTGACAAGTATTTATTACTTACCTCTCATAATTATAACATTTTCAACAAGTGGTCCCTTGTGGAATCATTCACAATATAGTATCATTATGTAAATCTTTTGGTTTATCATCATTAATATAACGATCCACCGAAATATTAATAACAATGCTAATAACTATTTAATTTCTGTTGCCATAAAAAAATCATGTATATAATTAGTATCCTTTATTCAAAATATGATAAGCAACTGTGCAAGAACAGGGAGTTCAGCTTCTATAATATGAGGATAAAGGAAAATTTATTAATTTTAATTTTTTTATTAAAAAATCACTTAAAATCACACTCATTAAAGATTAATTTTGCTACATATCGCAACCCTCGTCCATAGTGAAATTGTAAAATTGACATAGTACAATTCAAGAAAGCCTAAAGATCATGTCTAACTATTCTTCTTTCAGTATCCTTTTTCAGATTTCACGATTCCTTGCTTCCACAGTTTGAATTTCATGCAATTAGTCAAAGCTGGCATTAGATTATTGACATTGCATTGAGTTAGTGAGAGGGGATTGTGACAGTGCAAGTGACCATACTTACCTAACTTTTTATAAAGTGGAAAAACAAATCTGCAAAGATGAATTTTTTTCCATTTTGTTCAGCTCTGTCTTTTGCCTCAAAATAAGGTGATCATGATTTAAATACAAGTAGAGTAATTTTTCTGAGTTTTGCAGTGTGAGATTCAATTATTCACCATTATCGGAGTAAAAAGGTCACTTAAATGACAAGGACAGTCATCAATAATTCTATATTTTCTATAGCTTCCAAATCTTTGCTTGCACAAAAATATTTTATAATAAGAAAATAACATTCACATGCAATCCCGGGTTTAATGGTGCTGATTACTTTGACGATTGTGACCGCAAACAGTAAAATTAATAAATGTGATTTGCATTATGGCTAGTCGTGTTTGTTTTTTACTGTATTTTAACCCCTTCTATGGCGACTCTCTTCTTTCTCCCAAGCAATTTTTTGGTAGAAGTTATCCAAGTTTATAAGGTTAAAGTATAGTATAACAAAAAATATGGTTAAGTTATAGTATAATAAAGAATAAGGTTAAGGATTTATACACAAAAATCCTCAATTCTTAATAAGTATTTTTAACTTCCTCTTTCTTTTCGCTTTTATTATAACTACCGTGTCAATCAATGCTTCGTGTTCATCAACCTGCATTCTTATAAGAAAAATAATTTAATATAAAAAATGTTATATAAAAATTCAATAGAAACTAAAGATGTAAGAAAATTAATCAAATATAGAGTTGAAGAAGAAAAGATAAAAAATAAGAAAATGCGTAAAAGAATAATGATGTACGGTGAAAAAATAAAAGTAATATTTGGAAATTTATAAATTTTATTAATGGAGGAGTTATAAAAGAGTAATTTTAGAATGTAAAAAATTATAGCATGACAATTTTTTTTGTGGTTTTGGCTTTTTATATAGTATAGATATTTATAGAAGATTTATATATAAAAACACTAAAAGAGTATCATCTATGCATTGTCATGTTAATGCACATATTCATATATAATTAGTACATCTATCATTCAGTTTTTAAGTCAATAATAATTTAAATAAACAGTTGATAATGCAATAATAATATATACAACTCATACATTTTCAATATATTTTCTCAAATAGGCAATGATTAATCCTTATAAAAAGTAATTAACATCTGGTTGGATACTTAATATTTCATATTAATGCAGCTATAGTTTTGTAAAACTTAAAATTTTTACCCCTCTTTTGAATAATCAATACATCAGCATCTAGATTACTTTTCTAGATATGGATAGATAAATATTAAAATAAAATGGAAGAACTTGGTAACTACACATGATACTCTGAATGATACAAATCAAATATCATTCGTTTTAGAAACGTGTTTAAGACAACATGAACCTTGCACACCCCTAATTCATTCTAGCAACCGTATTTTTAACTATTATCCAAATATAGCAAGGAAAATAAAGCATTTTACACAAAAATCATTTTAATTGTTTTAATTATTCTTTAGCATGCATATTATAGATTATTTGCCTATAAATCTTAAACAAAAAAAACGTTGGTTTTATGGTTTTTAGGCTAACAATAATCTAAATTCTGAAATGTATTGGTTCTTTCTCAAATTTGGCATACTATTACGATGGATGGATTCGTTCGACGTATCAGATACATAATTGGAACCGATAAAATTATTCAATACTTGCCAAAATATATTGGTTGTCCAAGGTTATTTAACTAATATAATACACAGAAATAGATAGGGAAGAAAAAAGTGTATGCCAAGCCTTTATAACTAACAACATAAGTATTCAGAAAGAAAAATGCTGATGATTATTAGTATTGATAATTAGCCTTACAAAATCGAACAAGGACAAGAAATAACTGTATGTTCCTGAACCAGACAGAGGTCAGCATATTCTCCCATATAATTTGTCTTAAGTAATTTCTTGTCACATGTATCCACGGCAAACTTGAGGCACTCTAAACAAGTGAGGAATCATGATTCATGTGTACTGATAATATCATGGGTAATTTCTTGACCCCAAATAAAAGTTCTTGGTAATTTGACTCATGGTGATCCATGATTTAGAGTACACAGCAAAAACCAATGAATATTGCACCCATATTTGAGGATCCACCTCCATTAGTTTAACTCAAACTGCGTATTTGGTGGACCTCCTGATTTACCTCATCCGCAGCTGAGTTAGATGTTTCTAATTTTTCACTAGTTTTCCGCTTGTTTTCCCCTAGCTTACCATTCTTCACGATTGCAAGAATCAAATCAAGTTGTTTTTGTTGTTGTTCCTACATGAACACTCGCACACAGTTAAGACATGTCAAATTTTATGGTAAATAAACTAAGCTGTAAATTAAATTCCAAAAATAGAAATAAAAAAGAAGTAAGCTTTACAATAATAGATGACTCGAAAGTCTAAAGTATGAGTTTCATTTTGAACCTTGGTCAGTGTAAAGTGCAATTTTTTTACGTTATTGGTAAATGCAAAATTTTGCATCTTAAAAACCACAGAAACATGTACTTCATAGTGCTAAGACATGCAGCGAATTAGCAGTATTATTTGTTTAATATAAGTAAAACACCTATCAATGAAATCTCACAAGCACATAAAAACTACAGACCTAAATAAATAAAGACATTTTTGGATCAAAAACATAATGAAGCACTTACTCAATATGCTTCTTTGTAATAAGCTAAAAACCTTATTTTCATAAGATTATCTAATAAGCTTATTGAAATAAGATAAAAAGAGCTTCTCTGTAATCTCTTTCTTCTAAATGTCCCTTTATATGAAAACTGAAAATAATAGCACATTCAAACTCCACTCTTAAAATGCATCATTAGATTCTTAAATAGTGCTTCCCAGCCAGCTGCCATAGTATTTAAATAACCTAGGAGGGACAGTTACCTGCATTGCTAGTAGAACCTGTTGAATTTCACCCAGCTCCTTCTCCAAAATTTCTGATTGCACTGCTAATGCTCTTGCAGCCTCGGAATTCTTCTGCGCTAGAGCTGCAGTCTTCAAGATATAAACAAATACATCTATTTGTCAGAAGCAATTTACTCTTTCTTTATATTGATCCATGCATTAAACCTCAACTAGTCATTCAAAATGTAACAAGGGCTATTAGAAACAATCGATGTATATATATCCTTACTAATAACAGAGCATCTGCAAATTTACTTTCACTAGTGATTGAATTAAATGGTCCAAAATCTTTATTACATTTCAATTTTCAGTACAAAGCTCGAGTATGATCAATAACTATGTAGCACAGTATAGTATCAAAGATGATACTTAACATGGATGAGTTTTTTTAAATCTTTTTTTATACAAAAAATGATAAAAACTGTAGTGTACAGCAGGGTAGCCAAATAAAATATCAAAAAATAACTTAGTTACCAATAAAACTTGTATTATAATATAATATACTATATTTTCATTCCAAAAGTAGCACAGTTTATGATATTCAAGAGCTATCTCTTTGCTGTGAACAAATTTAGATGCACTTTTTTGGGTTTCGAAGCAGTATATGGTTATTGACTCTAAGACTCAATACTGAGCATCTTCCCGCCTCTAATGTCTTGGGTGGCTGCCATTCAGTTCTAAGATACTTCTGAGAACCTCACTATGAAACAGCTCTCTGATGTTCCTACCAATGACCAAGCTACGTGGCAGTGAACTGATGCTCAGCAGTGTGGTCTGTAATCTTTCTGGATATGAATCAATGTAGTCAAAAGCACCAAAAGTCTCGCCTAAGACACTGAGGTGAAGCACCAGAAGGGTCCAGCATCTCTTGCGGGTTGAAGCACTTAACTTTAGGGTCTTATCAAAATTTAAGCTGCAGTTAGTTTAAAGATTTGACTATTGATTGAGGTTATCAAACTCATGAGTTTATGTAAACTCGTGGAGTCCTAGTAAACTTCATGTGATCACGAGTTTGCATATCTTTATAAATACTACTTGAAAACATATTCTAGTACCCCAAACATAGTTAAATAGTATATCCCTAATTAATATTCAGCATACTAACTCAACAAAAAACGCAAATAAAGTAATATATTCTAAACACAACTCGATACAAGCCTAACTTTAACATCATATTTGCCTCAACAACTATAGCTTAATAGAATATAGAACAAAAAAAGATTGAATATACAAAGTTAACATTATAAACTCAATATATTGCAGAAAATAGGTAATTCAAGCTAAGTATCCAGTTCATAGAAAAGAGAGATTGCATACGACTTAAATCAATTTCTGACCTAAGATTTTAAACTCTAAATAAGTCAAAGGGTTAGAGAGTTAAGCAACTATGATGTTGATAGCTGGTAAAAAACCAGCCACTCATCTAACTTGTTAATTGTTATGCTAACGCCACAATTCAAAATGCTAATAAATAATTCACTTTGGTTGGCACTTGGAATTTTAGAGTTTCGCAAATAAACCAAATTTGAGAGATGAGATAGTGTAGGACCACCAAAGATGGGTGTTGAAACATGTCGAAGATGAGTGGTCTTTGGTGACTACAACAGTACAGCTATGTAATTAAACATGCTCATGATTCAACAGATACATCATGGATTCATTTCCAATTTTATAATGAACTAAACACGTCTTTGAGTTGCCAATCCAGGATGCTTCTATGTTTTTGTTATGAATTTCAATTTGTAGGGCTGCAACATTTGGTTGTGAGCTTTTTATCTTTGGGTCTTGTTGACATTCTGTCGTAGTTAAAAAATGAAGGTTATTATGTTATTTATTCTGACAGTATCATTAGCCATGGGCTTGTACTAGTAAAAAACTACATTGCTACTTTGCTAGACCTAATTACTAGTATAACCCAACACTTAACACCAAATCACTCTATACTTTCTTAAAGCACAATTGTCACCATTTTAATTATTTGAAGTTGTAAATCATGCCTATTATATTTGCTCCTTGCATTACTAAGTCAATGAAATCACAAATGGTGTTATGTTTCCTTGAGTAAATATTGTATTGGACTATTGGGACAATCCCTATTAAGGCCAATCAATTATTCACTAGTCATCAAGGTAACAATTAAAAAGACAACAAAATTCTTCAAACAAATATTTCAAAATTTAAAGTAATCTGAAGATTTTAATTAGCTACGCAGTTGTGCCCATTGGGCATATGCACATGTAAGAATCACTCGGTTTCGTTCTACCTCTCTTGCCTAACTACTTTGTTCAGCTATAAGATTCTATCTTACACATTTACCTGACCTTTTTTCCATTTTCCTGCAAACTATCTTCCCTCCTAATTCAACTTTATACAAGTTACAGAAATCCAATATTCTGAATTTCACACAAGAACACCATACATTACTATCATAAACTAAAATCACAAGCTTCACTAAAAAAAAGGACATCAATTACCTCAGTTATAGGCTCCTTCAAACTCTTCCTTGTGACCCGAAACCTAATTCCCAATTTCTCCAGCTGCCTCGACAAAACCCTAACAATCGTCACAGCACTCCTCAAATCCTCTTCCAATTTCTCAATCCTCTCGAGCAAATTCACTTCCAACCCATCCTTCACAGTCTCCCTACAAACTCGCTTCCATTGCCGTCTCCGAATCCACACCCCAATCAAAACCCCAAACACCATCAACAAAACTCCCAAAGGGAGAAGACTCTTATTCCCAATCGCCGCCAACAGAATCTCCCTCTTAATAACGGTATTAACCGCGAAAGCGACGGTTAAGATCGTTGAAGAAAGGAGGGAAGTAACTTCAAGCAAAGAAAGAAGAGAATCAAAGTTGAAGTCGCCGGCGCTGACGTCATGATTAGGGACAATGGGTTCAATAGAGTGAGCGTGGGCCCGGAAAGAAGCGAATTTGTGGGATCGGAAAGGTTTGAGATTAAGGATTGGAAAGTTAGGAATGGAAGGAGGGTTGAGATTGTAGTTTCTAGTGAAATAAAGTGAATGTGCAAAGAGATTGAGTTGACAATTGAGTAACATTGTTTTTTGTTTTGTTTCTTTGTTTAAAGTGTTAGTGTGTTATGGTGTTGATTGTGATATGGGGAAGATTGAGGGTGGAGTTAGAAGGAACATCGGAATACACTATGAAAGTTTATTCAACATTTTTGGCTTTGGTAGTGACCATTCTTTTGAGGACATATTTACACAAATCTATCCCATCCAACTTGGTAAATGAACCAAATATTGACTAGTGGAGGAGCTCAACTGATTGTGATAGTTTTATTTTTTTAGAATACATGTTTATTTTAACAAATAATCATAATCAAACACAATCTTCTTTACTGGGACTAGCCATGCCTTCTTTGAACAGTGAAAAATTAAAGAAGTTAAACACTAATGTGACATTGTTTCTTGATTTTGTAATGAGGCAGGACGTAGAGATATTGGAATTATTTCATTAGGAATGTAACAAAGTCTGTTTCAATTCAATGTTGTTTGACGTTGTTCCTTTCAATTTTATCAGCTTTCTTTGTTAGACGATAAGTTCTATATATTACTCTCACGCTTTCCTTTACTTGTTTTACTTTCATTTCTTTTTTAATATTATTTATTTGATTACCGACTTCCAAGTCTAGTAATAGAAACTAGAAAGCAGTGTTTTGAAAATTGAATCCGTCAAAGCAATGGTTCATGGATCTGATCGTTGTTCTACGAGTTTTAATTATTTATATAATTTTATAAGGAAATAATATTACCAACATAAAAAATAGCGTAGTTAAACAATTATATTAAACAACATTTTTAGCCTTCTTCAATTATAAGAGATAAGTAAAAAATGATAATGAAAAAACGGAGGTAATTCCACCACAGTGAAAAGGTAGGGCAGAAACAAGGGTTTGGCTTACTTCAACTCAACTCATTAAATATTAACGAGAGTTCAGCTTTAAATTTAATACAAATTATTTCATCAGCACTAGATCTGATCAATGAACTTTCAAACCAGAAAAGATGTATATTTTAACAGTATATTAATTTTATATAATGTCACTTTATTATCACCATTCATTTTCAATCAGCATTTACTCTTCAAACATACAATTCAAATGAAGGGCATATGATACACTGATTGTGTATATATCTTCACACTATAGTGCATAAATAGTACTCATTTCAAACAACATATGAAAAAGATGAAATTAATAAATGAATTTTTTTTATTTTTGATAGCTCTACCTGTAGGATAGAATGTCCAAAAATGACAGGTATAATTGGGAACATTAGACATTATTCAATATCTCATAAAACAAAGCCTAAATTTTATGAAGTTGCCTAATCCTATATGTAAGTTGTTTCCTAATCCACATGTAATTTCGCATGCCTAACCAGACTAGGTTAATGGTAACTTGTATTATACTTTACATCCCATTTAAAAGTGTCACAATATTGTCAAAAGCTACTGGTCAAAGGAAAACCAGGAGTCAACTAATGGCCAATTAGACAAACTAATGCAATCTTGGCACCAATGTATGATTTGTTCCACAAATAATACACACCTAAGGATTGATGAAACCATGATCAAATGTCACATGTCAGGTCATAACCCCCAATCTCAAATTGTTATCAAAATTTCATCCAGTTTGGTACTGCCAGCGATGCACATGTGGGTAGCCCAGAGACCCCATCTAATCTAATCATAAATGAAGTGGGAAACCAGAGGACGCATGTGCCAGTGCCACGTTGTGTTCAAAACAATATAGGAGAATAACTGACATCTATTATTCAAAAGACAGACAAGGGGTAGAGAGATTCCAGAAAGGAAATGGAATGACCAACAAAGCCACTATAGTAATGATATAGTGATTCTTCAAACACGGACATTGTACACCTCTCTTTTTCTAATCTAAGGCCAGCTCCAACAAGTAATCATATACTTCCTTCCTTGCTCCAATCAAGTGGGCTAAAAAAGATGGGGATGAAGATAGAAACTATCAAATGGATAGAAACTTATCAACAAAAATAGGATTAAGGACGAGGAATAAGGACAGAAACTATCAAAAGACTAACATGTCATCCATCCAAGCCCATAAAACCAAAACTTAATTCATACTCAAATCTGATTCAGGGATATTAATTCCAAACAACATAGATTTGACAATGTTTTCATGTCACTGACAGAGGACAGATGAGTTTACAGCAGTCTGCAACATACATCTTTGGTCAAGTATAAACTATAAAGACTCGCCTTGCAGTATTATAACTCTCACTTAATTGACTAATTTAAAGTGTGTAAACCATAGTAGCAGCAGTACAGAGTACAGTCACTAAAATATTCAATGTCAATTGTAAATCATCTTTCAAGAACTAAGGAATAGACATACAAGAACTATTATAGCTGAAGATACATGGGCAATAATCAAAGGTATGCATGCAGATGTCGACCATCATATCTTCAACACCGTTCCATGCAAACTTCTAGTAATAGGGCATGTACCGAGTTGCCCTAGTAAACCTAGGAGCCTTCCTGCAGTACGTTAAGTGGGAAATGAGAAAAAATGCAAAACAACAATCAAACTTAAGAACAGCTTTGGCATAACAAAATTTAAATGACGCAAACAGCATACCCATATCCATAAGAGGGGTAAAAGTAAGGGGGAGGATGTGGCCTCCTGAAGCCATAAGCCATGTAAGGATTGTAGCGGCCAGGACGATATTGTTTCATTCCTGGCACATTAGTTCTCTTAGGTAAAACCTGCAAAAACATAAATATCCCAATAATTAAAAACTAAAAATACAGTAGAATAACTTATGGCTGATTTGAACCCCAAGGTTTGCATGAACTTCACAAAAAACAGCAATCAAGACAACATACCTTCAATTGACGGCCATGCAATTCAGTTTCATTCAAGAGGAGAGCCTCTTGAACAGCTTCAACTTCAACAAATTCCACATACGCAAAACCTTTAGGCTGGCCAAACTTATCGGTCAGAATGGTGACTCTGTTCACTGTACCACAAGATTGAAAGTGTTGCTGCACTTCTTCTGGTGTGCATGCATAATCAACCTGTACAACAAAACCAATTAAAGGTATTTTGATGCCAATGATGAGCAATGTATCATGTTAATCCAGCAGGTGCTCAGATATCACTTGGTTATTAATTTATGTAGATAAACTAGACTCAAGAACTACACCAGTATAGATCACATCATGCATATCCAAGACTCTTGGTCTGGTAAATATCATTTATCATATTAACCCAATATCTTCAGATACAACCAATCAAAAAAAATGAAATGTAAAAGGTTATTAACTTAAAGTTGACCACATACTCATGATGAATTAAATGGAGAATTGCATAAATCACTTGGGACAATTTTTACAAAATTCAAGGGCACAAATTCTCTTCTCCTTCAACTATATATTAAATTAATACTTATATCTCTAAAAGGGACCTCATCCCATAAAGGGAATTAGACAGGCCTCAGAATTCTGAATATAACCATTCCAGCCAATAAATCAAACAGAACCTAATTTGTATTCTATTCTTTTAGATATGAATGCATGTGAAACCTTTTTAACTCAAAAACTAGTGCATGATTATTATTTATTAATAACCAACAGAAATTTGTAGTTTCCAACTCCTCGAACATCATATGAAACCCAACATTTTTATTACTACAAAAACCACAAACTCTGATGAAAACATATGATATCACAGATCCCAAATGCATAACTAAACCAATCAATCCACCCCATCAAAAAAAGTTTGTATTTAACAGTCTTAACATTTAGTCATTTTACCAGCTCCTCAGACTCCAAAGAAACTTTCTCATGCGTTCTAATTTGGTTTATAGTCTACAAATTTCCCCAAGGAGCAAGACTGTAGTACCTAAGTTGTCTGACATTAATTAAAACAATGTTTAATTAATAAAAAAGGACTTAGAAAAGCTAAATGACACACAATGGAGGCACCATAGACCTCATTGCAATCAACAAAAGGGTTCACTAAGATTGTGTCCCCAACACTTACAGAATGTTCTTCCAAAAGAACCCACAGGATGTTTCTTGCAGTAGTGAAGTTGAAGCATCTTTAACACACTCTACCACCAGCTGTACCAGTTTCAACCATCCCCAAGAGACGACTTTCATAGTTTCCTCAACATATTCTATATTTTCCTTTTTCTTTTGTCATTTCTTTCTCTCTTTTTTTCTTTTCTTTTTCTTTTCTTTTTCTTTTCTTTTTCAACTTCATTTTTTTTTTCCTTTTGTAAAATATTTTTTCATTTGTTTTTCTTTTTTTCGATTCAGAGATTTTCATGTTTTTTCTCCTCAATCTTTTGACATTCTAATTTTTTATATCATAATAAAATTCAAAAGCACAACAACACATGTTCTCCTCCCCCTCTAGTAGAAGCTAAAAAACACCAATTACATTGGCCCACCCACAAAATTCAATGAAAGCATCCCAGCGCTAATTATGCAACCTGGGTAATAAGAATAACCCTGCGATCATAGTGAGACATAAAGTCAAACCCTGTCCCGGAACATTAGCAGTATTCACTCCAGAACAGAACATGTACAGTTTCAAATATTTTATAATAAGAGGATGCAATACAAAAATGAAGTTTATTGATACCAATGAATAAAATTATTGCATGCTTCAAAACTACGCCAAATCAATAGACAATGGAGATAGAAAATGAATAAATAGCCTTATTAGCAACAATCCCGTTCTAGGTGATAAACAAGTCCAAGAAGTTTCAAATTTCAGAATTACTCAATTACCAAATGTCAAATAAATAGTAGTGTGACAAAAAGGGGTACCCCAAGCCAATGCACAATAGCTTCTACCAGATGGGATCTAGGAAGGGTTTATGTATGTGGCCTTAACCGCCCAAGCAGAGAGGCAGTGAGACAGACAGTGAAGGACACAATGGGAGGTTTGCCAAAAGTTCTATAAGACATCCCCCAAATTTTAAAATATTTCCTTCCAACATAGCATAGGCAAAACAGAGATAAGAAAATATGTACTGAGGTCTCTCAACAGTATACAAACACTTCAAATGAAAGTAAAAGATAAGGACATAAAAAATCAGACGAGTCATACAACAAAAGAACACAGGATAGGGTGATTCATACATTGCCAACAAAAACAGATCGTGTATCTGCCTCCTCCTTGTTTGCCAGAGAAGCAGCAGCAGCAGGATCTACAGAGGAGATTCAATCAAGTTTAAAAGTGAACGATAACAATGTAATATAAGTCAAACCAGTTTTCTTTTTAGATAGTAGTAAGGTGATTTGGTAAATAAGTACACTACAAATAATAACACATTTCAACATGATACATTCAATATCTTGTTTTGTCAAAAGCATCCAACGACTACTAGAGAGGATATAAGTCATAGTAAGGGCCACTTTGTTTGGTTTTTTCCCCTTAGAAAAAGTAGTTTATTTTGAAGAAAAAAATCACATGTGGCTGCTTTTTAGGCTGGGCTTTGATTATTATGGATGATGCTAGATGGTGAGAGTCCAAATTCGTGAAATGGCACAATAATAAAATATATTATTCTAGTCTTCTACTAGCCCCGAAGATATGCCAGATATGGATAAATGGTAACTAACTTCGAATATTATCCTTCCAAAACATTTGAAGAAGCAATCAAGGATAAGGTACCTAGAGAGATAATGTGGAAAGCTCCAGCGAAGAATTTAATTCAGATTAAATACATTGGTACAATCAAGAATTATATGATAGGAGCTTGAAAGTTCTAATTCACTTTATCATCACAGAATAATTTCACAATCCAAAACAACAACAAAATTAGGTCAATAACGTAATAAGAATCCTAAACTATGGTTAGAAAATTAGAGACTAATTAGGTTTGGATTATGAATAAGAGAATGAATAGAAACGGAACCTTGAACAGAGCCAATCTCTTTCTCAACCTTAGCTTGCATCTCGCGGAGAGCGGCGGCTTCCTCTTCCATCTCCTTCAAGCGGCGCTTCATCTCATCGAGCTCCTTCACGGCGGCGTCATCATCGGCGGCGGACATGTCGATGTCAGGATTGTCGTGATCTCCTTCGACGTCAGGGATCTCTCCACCGTAAACCTCGTGCTCTTCCTCATCCATCTTTTCTTCTATTCAACTCAACCTTTCTTCTGTCTCTGCGGAGATAGGGCTTCGTATAGAATTGACCTGAAGGTTAGTATGGTATTTATATCAATTATTATATTAATAATTTTTCTCATGTTTGGGCTCACAAAATTAGACGCATGGTATTGATGGCTCTTCAGAGATAGGTCTGGGTTTGGCCCAAATCTAATTTTGTTTTTTCCATTAACCATATGATGAAATAGTAGTCTTACAAATTACACTCACTACATTACATAATTTTATTGATGTTATTAAGTATATTTCCTTACCTTATATAAGAAATTAATCTTTTTTTAAATATATAACTATTCACCTAACAAGTGTTGCTCCTATGAATCAAACTATTTTATTATAAATGATGAATAGGCGTGTCAATAAAAAAATTCATCAAAAACAATTTAAGTTTTAATAAAGTAGTTGTTTCTCATTCATAAAAATAACAATGATAGAAAGTATCATGACTTCTCCAATAATCTTATCATGCACTTCAACATTGAATTTGTCCATTTTAATTATATGTATATATATACAAAATGCAAAAGAAACAATATTTCTATTATTAGCAATTTGGGCTATACCAATGGAACTCATATGCAGATATTGGACAGGCAAGGATGAAAAGTTTGTCTGTCATCCTAAAAGGATTATGAGCAGGACGGGTCATCTACATGTATTTTAATTTTAATTATTAAGTTATATTTTGATTTTTTTTATTGAACTTCATTATGTATTGTTAGATAGTTTTAATTAGCAAATAGTTAAGTCATAAGTTTAATTTAAAAAATGTGATATTGAAATAAGATTTTTTTTTTTTAATTTCATTTAGTTTTATATTTTTTTATTATAGTTTTTTTGTCTGGAAGTCTGTCATGTCTATATTTAGACCGCGCATAACATAATTTCATGTCCTTTTTTATAAATGGCATGCACACATCCACCTTAATTTGATGGCCATTAAAGGACTTGGACAATATGACCTAAAATTGTAGATAGTACCACTTATGTCTATTCTATATGTTTGTAGTGCTATTTTCCAACCAAGATACCGAGATGGAAAACAAAACCTTGGGTACATAAGACGCATAATTTTTTCTCCTATGGAGAGTCTCATCATTGCATTATCCAAGGTTAGTGGAAAAAATCTGCCCAATTACTTATGAGTTTAATATATACATAATAGTGACGCACTAATCGTGTAATGAATGAAGCTTCAACCCGAAAAAACTGACAAAAGATCAATATAGAGATTATCCAAGTACCTAGAGAAATCTACAAAGCTAGTTATCCAAGATTCTGTAAGGAATTATCAACAATATTTTCCTGAGTGAACTTTGGGGTGGGTGACTTATGGGAGCACATTTGGTATCTTATAATGAGTGTTATTTCATGTATCATGACATTGTGATTAATCGAAAAAATATATTTAAATTAAAATTTAATTTTTAAGTATTTTTCTGATCAATCATAAAATCATAACACATAGTATGACACTTATCGTGAAAGATGCACACTTGACTTACAACTCAACCATTTTCTCTTAGTGGAGATGGACTACATCCACATTTTTTATTTAAAAAATAGACTCTTATAGGAAAACTCCATTTCATTAAAAAAATAAAGTCTTATAAGAAAACTGGATTTCATATACTAATAGGAAGTTACTCATGACTTTGTGAAGGATTTAAAGAGAGAGAAAACGAAGAGAAAGTAAAAAAACAAATAAGATATCATCACAATATTTATTACTTGATATTAAACTTTAACAATTTATGTAACTATTAATTCTCATGTAGTAGTAAGAGAAGACTTATTGAATACCTAAATATTAAATCAAAGGTCAAATATTTGAATTTTGGAGCAATATTTATTAGATTGACAACCACTTAACTCAAAATAAATTAGGTATTTATTAATAAGTTGAGGAATATTTTTTGTTCTACCCAAATAACTTTAACAACTCATGTAACCATGCTTTCAAGAGAAAAATGTCATACTGAGGACAGATTAAATAATATCAATATAAAATTTTAGTATTCATGCATGTTAGGATAAAATAAGTTTTTAGCTGGTTATATCATTTACTATTAATTACTAAATTATTTATTATTTATATTTAAGAATTAATAATAATTATGAATATTGATAAATAATGTGCGGATAACCTTCCAAAAAAGGCTCTACAGTCTACACTCTCAATCCTTGTTACTAAATACGAACCCATTAGATAAAAACTTGTGAACTCATCAGCTTTTTTTTATTATGAGGATAAAAGCAATCACAAAGCCAAAACCGTATTGGTAAAATGACTTTAACTAAAAGCCCTCAAAGATCATGGATTTGTGTCAGCGGACAGACAACTCACCTGAGACATACGCGTTACTTTTTGACCCTCTCATCACTGGATGCTAGCTGTCCCCAACCCAATTAATGTTTTTTTTCTGCCTTTCATTATCATTGATTATCATTCATCACTAAAATTAAAATCATAATCTGCAAAAAACATATTTTAAAAAAAAAACAACAATTTTTTATGAGTAAAAACACCAAACAGTGCAGCGCCACTTGTCACCCAAAGCACAAGGGAAATATACATGTTGTCTCATACATCGTTGGTGTCTATGTGAAGAATAAAGATATTTTATCTCAAATTATCTTCTAGATCAATAATAATAAATTAAAAATAATAAATATTTAATTTTTTTAATTGATATATATGTTTTATTGGAAATAGAGGTAATTTGCGACAATGAATTTATATTTGTACTAGGTGTCCACATCCCCTACTCACTTTAATAATGCCTCTCTCTCATATAATTAAACTAAACTTTGGTTAATAGAGATATAGAACAAAGATACATAGTGGAGGGTAACATCTATATCAAACAAAAAAAAGAGAAGAAAGGTGAAATATATGATATAATAAAGGAGAAAGAAAGAGAAGTTAAGAGGTTGCAAAAGTGAAGGAAAATGGGAAGTGGAGATCAAAAGATAGATTATGTGTTCAAGGTGGTGTTAATAGGTGACTCAGCAGTGGGGAAGTCACAGATATTAGCAAGGTTTGCAAGGAATGAGTTTAGCTTGGATTCTAAGTCAACTATTGGAGTTGAATTCCAGACACGAACTTTGGTCATAGATCATAAGAGTGTCAAGGCTCAGATCTGGGACACTGCAGGCCAAGAAAGGTAACTACTATAAACTTTATTAAACTCTTTTTTTTTGCATAGCTTGTTGGTTACTTAGTTAGGTACCTTTCTATTTTGAATCTGTCATGGATATAACTTTAATTTCTGCATGATCTTATTATGGGGGTCATGGATCGTGTAGTTTGAGTAGATTTGTCATATGTTAGCTAAGTTGATTTACTATATGGAGGGTTGGATGTTATAGAAATTATGTTTTTTTATTATAAAGCTTTCATGTTTGTTGTCAATCTTGTTAAATATACCAACAAGACTTTGGTTTAGTGGTTAAGGCCCCACTGAATCCCGAAGGTCGAAGGTTCGATTCCTAGGAGCGACACTTATTAGGAGGGGCAATCACAGATTCCGAAAGGATTAGTTCCTTACCAAAAAAGTGAGGGATACCCGTAGTACCGTAAAAAATCTTGTTAAATATAGTTATAAATAGGGGTTAGTTTAAAAAAATTAGTTTTATGCTGATTCATGCGGCTACATTTCTCTTCGGAATTTTGTGATAGTCAAAACTAATCTCAGCTCGGAATTTTTTTGCTTGCTTCCAGACCTGGCTCCATTTCTCTTCGGAGTTTAGCCTGTGCAATCTTTGAGATGATTTTGAGTGTAGATTGGTAATTTAATTGATGCATACTCTAAAGAAAAAACGAAAGGAATCTAAAGAAAAAACGAAAGGAATCGGGGAAAAAATGAGCATCTAAAAGGGGTGGAGCTGTGGGCAGTGGGATTGTAAATCTAGATGTTGTTGTAGCTGATACCTATCCTACACAGAAAATTTATTAACCATGGAAAAGGCAATTGTTGTGAGGGCCTAACCAGTCATGACAGTGTTCTAGAGATTAGTATCACATCAATGATTATGGTAATGGGGACACTATAAAAAGACCAAAAATAGCATAGAAAATCTTTTGGGTCGATTCTGTGGCATATACCAGAAAACAAGAAAACCTCCTCAGAGTAGTCTTCTTCTGGTTATTGCACTTCAATTAGCACACCTTGAACACAATTTTTACATGTTCAGGTGTTCATTAACTGCATAGGTTAATTTGTTTGATGTAATCTAGTTTCACCCTATAGAAAAGTGAGAGAAATGAGTTTAAAGAGATCAGAAATATATTGACTTTCATCGGCAAATGACAAACATTTACCACATGATTCTATAACTTTACATACGCTAGTTGATCTATTCATACTCAGCACTGACTAGCTAACTAACCTACTAACTAAAATAACTAACATTTTGTATCATTCTTTCCCGCATTCTCCATTATATTACGCTTCTAAAATAAGTGATATTGGTTTATTGTACAGATACAGAGCAGTTACAAGTGCATACTATAGAGGGGCTGTGGGGGCGATGTTGGTTTACGACATCACGAAACGGCAGACCTTTGAGCATATACCTCGATGGCTTGAAGAACTACGTAACCATGCCGACAAGAACATAGTCATCATTCTTATAGGGAACAAAAGTGATCTTGAGGACCAGCGTGAGGTTCCCACAGATGATGCAAAAGAATTTGCTGAGACAGAAGGCTTATTTTTCTTAGAGACCTCGGCACTGGTAGCAACTAATGTTGATACAGCCTTCACAACGGTCTTGACAGAAATCTACAACATTGTAAACAAAAAGAACCTTGCTGCAGATGAAAGTCAGGGGAATGGGAATCCTGCATCTTTGTCCGGGAAGAAGATTGTTATTCCCGGCCCAGCTCAGGAAATCCCTAAGAAGAATACATGTTGTTAGGCATCCTGAGTCATTTATTGTTTGTTTCAAGTTAACGGATTTCATGGTTCAATGTTCCAGTTACAAATTTTTTTACAGTATTGGTGGATTTTATTTTATACATTAAGATTTTGATTTGCTTGAGTGGCTAAGTGAAAAGAACTGAAAATGGGGGTAGATACAAAGTGCTTGGTATTATATCCATCAATATTGCAGGTAAATTGATGGACATGTAACTTATTTACCATGTGAAAATGCCATGAATCGTGCTGATTCTGATATGGTTAGATTGTAAGCCCTTCAATCATGGATTTGAGATGTTCATTAAATTCCAGAATCAATACTATTTAGTATTTTGCGTGAAACTTGAGAGGCGTCATCGCTAAACAAGATTGGCATGACGTCCTACTTATAATCAAATTATCAATCTCACGATTTTGATATGTAAATATAGGACCCTTTAGGAAGGTGGGTGTGGGAATATAATTGTACTTTTTTGTACTACCAACAGTATCTTCTCATCTTTTTTGGCAAGAAACTAATCTTATTCGGGATTCGTAGTTACCTCTCCAAACAAGTGTCGTTTTCAGGGATCGAACCATTTACCTTTTGATCATAATCCTGTGAATACCTAGTTTTGTCCGACATACTTTTCTAAAATCAAGAATACAAGAATTTCAAATACAAAAAATATAAAAAATCTTAATAAAACTTGAAAATAATATTTTTTATGTTGAGAACTGATATTGTCATCTTTGTGCGTTAGATCCTTAACCATCAATCACAAATTATTGACCTCTTTTGAATTTGATTAAAAATATTTAAGAATGGAATGTGCCATTTTGGATACTCTCTCTAGGTAGGGATCTAAAGGATATAATTTGTCTTGAACCTAAAAGTGATGTTTAGCAAAATATGTGCAAACTCACATTAGTGCATCTTCTCTCCGTTTTGTTTATCTTTCTAATTATCAAATGTTTTATTTTCTTTGAATAATGGTTTTATACATTAGTTGTGATTAAAGAATTCAGATCAATTCCTTTTAGTAGTTAATGTGTGAGCTACGCATATCAACTAGAAGCACGTAGTCTTGATTTCCCTATTGCACATTGGGATACGTAGGAGCAAGATAACCTTTTGTCAGATGCAAATATAAAAATAAAAATATTTTGTTTACTAATTGAATTTTGAATGAATAATTTTTAAGGGTATAAAAATTTGTGTGGTTAGCGAGGGTATCATTTTAATACGGGCGGACGGGGTACTAATACCTTCCCCGATCCGTAATCGACTCCCAAGTTCAGAATCTCTATTCAAAGACCACTTTTATCCAAATTGGGCATAAACTAATATTTTTCTACGTTTTAACCGCAAAAAACGTAGTGGCGACTCCAAATCAATTGGGAGAAGTAAAAAATCGAGCTCGCCTTTTCCTAAGTCGTAGAGTCGGTCTTCCAACCAAAAATCGGGTCGCGACAGCTGGCGACTCCACTGGGGATAACCCATAAGAGAGTCAGGCCTAGAACCGCTAATAACATGGACTTAAATACCCTTTTGTTTTTGTCTGTTTGATTCTTTGTGTTATTTTTTAAGGTTGAATTATTATCTTGAATTACCTTGTTGCATTATATGCAAGTTCTTGTGATTGTTTTTGCAGCTTATTAGGGGGTGAGAATTTCCTAAAGAGGTTTGTATGCTTCCTCACACACTAACGTTGTACACTTGAGTTTGCACATATCTATTCCCTAAACCCGGGTATAGTGATTAGGATTTGAGATAGAATGGACATCTGTTTTGCCGGTAAGTAACCACGAGTCGCATCTGGTATTGGCGGAATGGACCACCCACATCGTTTCCAGTATCATGAGTTAGCGGCTTGGAGGGCTCGATCCTTCTCTTTTTTAACCTATGATATTTGGTTTCCTTTCTTTCGGGATTGGATGTGATATGGTAACCTAGAAGTCTAAAGCTTTCACCGAGTCCACTTTAGACAAAATCTAGTACATCGCCGTAGGATGTAACCTCCAGACATTCCAAAAATCTCATGTAGGACATACCTTATTTAGGACACTGGAAGCAAACCACTTTTATCCTTTATTATTTATAATCATAAAAGTGGGACGTATGTCGTAAATGGCTAGTTCCCTCAGCATTCCCACCAATGGGCTCAACGCCCTAGGGGATGATTTTCATGTCATACATGCTCGTCGATGGGTGCAGACACCCTAAAGACATAATCCATATCATATTAGGCTAATCGGGGTTATTTCATTTAACTCCATGATGCAATCATTCATACCATACCCATTAATGGGCTCTATGCCCTAGGGATGAATTTATATCACCATACAGACTTATGCAATAATAATATAATAAATATTCATGACATTTAAGGTTATACTACCCCCAAATAGGGACCACTATCCTAGGGGGTATGCATCATACATATCATTCATTCATGCATTCATTCATTCGATTATTTAACACCTTTACAATTATCATTCTTTTCAGATTCTTTTGTCAAAGAGAAAGCTGATATAGTAAGATATGGAGACCGATTCTCAAAATGAAGAGTAAGCTGGTATAGTCAGCACTCTGCCAGTGAAGAAATGAGTAATGATGGAGCTACAAGTTGTTGATATGAGTTGTCTAACAGATCTAGTTCCCAAGATCCCTCAAGAGGTTCAAGATCAGTTGGCTAGAGAGTATGGAAGATTGTTCGACCTTCTTTTCATCACAGTTGATACATAGACCTTAAAGGCCATGAAGGATATGATCCAATACTGGAATACTACTCTACATGTCTTTGAATTCCCGAATGTAGATGCATCCCCAACTATGGAAGAGTATGAAGTTCTACTTGATATCGGTTCATCCGTCGTTAATATCGAATCATCAAGCAAGCTCAAATTGTATCAGTATAGTGATAATCAGAATGTCACAGAAGATTATATCGAGAAGTTGATTGGGGTACATCCAGGTCCAAACCAGATAATCAAGCAAGGAGAAATTTATGTCCTAAAGACTACCTTTTTGAAGAAACATCTTGTCAAGATGATTGAGCAAGGAAATTGGGAGTTATTCAAACCCGCATTTGCATTAGCTGTATATGGTATGGTCTTATTTCCTTTTGTCTATGATATGGTAGACCAAACAGAAATTGATGTCTTCGCCAAAGTCAAGAGATTTAGAGTTAATCCAGTACTAGCAATAATCGCTTGTCGTTTCAAAGGTGTCATGAAAAGGGTTACCACAAAGTTCGATATTGTGTGTAGTTGCTCTATGTATGAATGGTTACTCAATTTGCGCATCACCAATACCCATATTGGAGCAGCTACCCTATGCGTAGGTTCAGAAACATTGCAATCAAACCTATGCAATTATCTGATTGGAATAAACTTTTCAAAGAAGTAACCCATAGGAACTTTGGGACAAAGTGCTGCTTGTATGATAAACACCATGCGATAATGTACTAATGTGGAGAATATCCAAACATGATGTTGATGGGCCCTCGGGGATGCATCTCTTTTACCTCGGCCCTTGTACTTGGACAAATGAAATGGGGAATGAATCTTGTACCTCAGGGAAAGCTGCAAGGAAGTACGATATGGTATAAAGATGAAGAAACCACTAGGGAAGTTCTCATTTCAGTGAGGAATGCTCTGAGAAATATTCATCTATGCAGGAAGAATGAACTTGGAGAGCATCAAGCCTACTACACTAAAGAATATAAAAGGTGGAGGAATGAAAGAATGAAATCTGCTATGCTACCACCGTCCGAAGTACCAAAAGAACTAGTTGGACCATCCCAAAATGAATTGCTGCTAACTAGTCAGAACAAGCTTCTAGAAGCCAAGCTGGAAGAGGCTCGAGATGAGATTGAAAAGTATAAACTGACTGTTGAAAAGCTTAACAAAACCGTCGTTGCCCAGAAAAAAGGAGGAAATCAGTTTGAAACGGGACTATGCTAGCATGTGTTCGTCATCCGATAAGTTCCGTCTAATCCGAGCTGGTAAAGAAAAAGATGAAAAAATAATTGAACTAATCATATCTGGAAGGGAGAAAGATGAAAGGATGGCCTATATGGCCGATCAACTGAAAGCCCGAGGGCGAGCCCTACATACTACCCAAGGGGATGTCCACACTCTAGAAGCAAAAATAGAAAATTTGTAGGTTAGCCAAAAGGATAAGAGCCAAGCATGGGCTACCTTGAAAGAGTATCAGGAAGCCTTAATACGAGCCCTAAAAAGAGAGGATCAATTGAATGTTGCGATGGAGGCTCATTATCAGGCGTTATCTGAGGCGAATCGTGACAAGACCCATCTTTCTGAACAAATGAAGAACCTCGAGAAAGCTTATGACGAGTTAGTAGCCAAACAATAGGAATGGTCACACAACTGGGAGAATATGCTCCAAGAGTGCAAATGGGACAAAGACAAATGGGAAGGAAGATGTAGACAGATTATTGAGGGTCATAGGGACTTTACAGATGATTGTCTAAGAACTTTTGATGACGCCCGCCAAGAGATGGAAATGTACCTCGAGACTGAGCTACGCCCAACCATGAGGGCCTTCTACAAAACTTGTGACAAGTTGGTCTGGAAACTCAGGAGATGGAGGATGCTGCATCTGGAGAATGTTGAGTGTTTATGTAAAAAAAAAGAATAAAAAAAAATTATAATTCTCGTTATGAATATGAATAAAGATTTATCCTTTTCGCACAGTCTATCCAAGTTATTATCTATACAAAAATCATAATGACTCATCATCTTATCTAATATGCAAGTAAAAGTCCTGATAGAGTATAAACATCTTGTACTTAGATACAATCTTGGTCTGAAACCTAGAGTTTATTCTAACGATTGTTATCAACTATAAGGGTCTTGTGGACTACGCTCCCAAGTTACCAAATACATGGCAAGAGGTTCAATGATAGTAATCCACAATGAGAGAATAAGCTTAGATGCAATCAAGGTCCGAAACCTAGAGCTTCCTCTAAGTATTGCCATCAACACAAGAGAAGCTATCGGGGTATGCCTCGTAGTCGGAAAATGCGGGTCAAAATGTCTTATTATACTAAGCCTCTCGAAGACAAGGAAATATTTTTGTTTTCATTTTTATCATTTATTTTTCAACTTTTATTTTTCAAACAAAAGCAGATCCAGTAATCATTGTGCCCCGACATCCGTAAAATACCCGACTAAAAACAAAGATCATGGTCGACCAAGAATCTGCAATGGTTAGGGATCCTGAAGTAACCAAGATGAAGGAACAAATAGCAACGATGATGAGAATGATGGTAGCCATGCAGTAGGAGATGGCATCTAGGAATTCTTCTGCATCAGATAAGCGAGTTCAATCCACGCACAATGCTAATGAAGAAGGGCACGATCAAGAGTCTGCCTCGAAGCATCAGTGTGCGCCGCACGGACAGGCCTCACCAAATAAGGATGACACACAACACATGAACCAATATGATCCTGATGAGGATCCTAACTACCATCATCCCAAGAATGACAAAAGCCCCTTCACACAGAATGCAGGCCATCAAGCTGGTAGGGACACTCAACATGATGATAAAGGGAAAGGAAAGGAGGAAGAAATGTGGAACGTTATCAATAAAAGGCACAAAGCTGTAGAAGGGGCTAACTGTCCCGATCTAAAGAATGCCTTTGAAATGTGCTTAATCTCGGACGTCGTTCTTCCTCCTAAATTCAAGGTTCCAGAATTTGAGAAATATGATGGGACTACGTGTCCAAAGAGCCATCTTCACATGTACGCACGAAAAATGTCGGCATACCATCATGATGATAAGCTACTGATTCATTGCTTTCAAGATAGCCTTGTGGGGATTGCCACTTCGTGGTACATTCGCCTTGAAAGCAAGAACATTAAGACTTGCATGGATCTTTCCAACGCCTTCATAAGGCTATATAAGTTCAACGAGGTCTCTGCACCTGATCGCACCAAGCTCCAAAATATGTCGAAAAAGGCAAGCGAGTCCTTCATAGAATATGCACAGAGGTGGAAGAGGATGAACAAATCACTATCTTCATCAATCTTCTCCCCAACCCTTTCTTCGACAAGATGATTGGAAACAACACATGTGATTTCAATTCACTGATTAGAGTCGGAGACATGATTGAGCAGAATATGAAGACTTGAAAGATTGTTGCCGAACAAACTGGAGAGTCCAAAAGGCCCAACTATATGAAGAAGAAAGAAGTCGAAACCCACTATGTAGCTGGAGAACCCCATAAGGCATCGAATAAGACAAAAATAATTCTCGTTCATATACACACCGCCCTCAACATAACCAGACACCATATCAGCCGATCCAACAAAACACATACCAAACTCCATATCAGCCAATAGCCTACATTAACCACAATCGTCCACCATCTCAATATAACCAACCACGACCGAACCAATATCAACCCGACCACTTAGACCCAACTATCAACCAAACAACCAAACCCAAAACTATAATCCATCTGCACAGTTCCAAACCCAAGAAAGAATAATCTTTTACCCTATTCCCATAACCTATGCCAGACTTTTCGCCACCCTACAAGCAGAACGCATCCTAGCACCCATTCCGGGAAGAGTCCCAAACACAATGATTGTATGGTACAACCCTAATGCTAGTCGTGCCTACCATTGTGGGGTAATAAAGCATTAAATCGAAACTTGTAAAGAATTGAAATACAGGGTGCAAGATCTTATTGATTCCAAATGGCTGAACTTCAAGGATGATATTCCCACTATCACGACCAACCCTTTGCCCAATCATGGGAACCAGGGGGTAAATGTCTTGGAGCAGGATGAGGCAAGCATTATTGTTGAAAAAGTGGATGATATAAAGACACCATTGAGAATCATATTTGTGGAGATGTGCAAACAAGGTTTGGTCGAGTGTGTGAAAGGCAACCAATATGAAGATGATGTTTGTATGCTGCATGGGACTACAGACCACAATCTAGAGGAATGTTCTGAGTTCAGATTATTGATACAAAAATTGTTGGACTCTCAATTGTTCGTGATTGGGAGGAGAAAAGAAGGTTCTGATGTCTGTGTTATTGAGAAGGGGGAAATTCCGTGTCCTATCATTATAAGGAAGTTTGTACTAGTGTTCAACATACCTACAAGTACCCCATCATATGCAGCTCTGCCTTGATGGGCACCTCATTTGAGAAACATTGAATCTATGATAGCAAGACGACCAAGTCCGATCCCATATCAATCGGACAAAGCCGCCCCTTAGAAGTATCGGGAGGAAGTCGGAAGAATGCCAGTTCAAACAAATGAAGTTGTCAATCTGGCTGGAGTAGGAAACATGACAAGGAGCGGAAGAGTTTATAGCCCTTTCGAGATAGCCAAGAAAGTTGTCAATGCCTCTAAGGGCAAAGAGAAAGTTAATAAGCCAGTAGACACTAGTTCTGGAGCAGCACGGATTGAGTTGCCTCCAATTGAAGTTGAAAGAGAAGTCACAGATGATGATGCTTGTGAGTTCTTGCGATTCATCAAGCAAAGTGAATATCAAATAGTTAACCAATTGAGCTGCACTCCAGCTAAGGTATCACCGTTGTCTTTACTGATGAACTCAGAAGCTCACAGAAAGGTCCTGTCGAAAGTGTTGCACTAGGCCCACGTCGACCATGATATAATTAGTAGCAAATTGGACGGTATTGTCAACAATATCATGGTCGATAACTTTATTTCCTTTAGTAGCCAAGAAATACCGAATGAGGGAACATGACACACTCGTGCTCTCCATATCTCCATCATGTTCAAAGATGTTGCGATAGGAAGGGTATTGATAGACAATGGTGCATCACTCAATGTGATAACCAAGAGGACATTGTCCAAGTTACCAGTGGACGATTTAGCCATAGAACCTAGTTCAATAGTTGTCCGAGCATTCGATGGAGCCTGACGGGATGTGATGGGAGAAATTGAACTACCTGTGAAAATAGGGCCATGCACTTTCCAGGTCCTTTTTCAGGTCATGGATATCAATATGTCATTTAGATGTTTGTTGGGAAGGCCGTGGATACATTCCATTGGCGCCATACCTTCCTCGTTGCATCAGAAAGTGAAGTTTATTGCGGAAGGCAAGTTAATAACCATCATGGGTGAAAAAGACATTCTGGTGTCCCAGCTAAGTGATACCCCGTACATAGAAGCTGACAATGAAGCTTTAGAGTCTTCTTTCCAGACGTTGGAAATTGAAAGTGCTTCTTCTAATAGAGGAAGGTATCCTAAACTCAATCCTCCACCCTCTAATGTCTCCATTAACATGGCCACGGTCATGCTGAAGAAAGGATTCCAGCCTGGAAAAGGCTTAGGGAGATTTGGTCAGGGAATTGATAATACCATAATCCTTCCTATTAATAATGGTCGATATGGGCTGGGCTATAAACCCAGAAAAGCTGATGAGGCCCGACTGGCAAATGAGAAGAAGAAAAGTATGACTCGTCCACGGTGTTATAAATATGAGGGCAGAAGGATTCCCATCCCCCACATCAACTAGAGTTTTGTGAGTGCAGACTTCATAGAATAGAACTCGATTGCAATGATGAGCAAAGACCAACCAGATGGTGATATCAGTTAGGTGTACCAGTGCCCTCCAAGCATGGTATTGGACAATTGGACAGGAGAGGATGTTGCTAGCTATATTTATGTTCCAAAGTAATTGTAAAATGTTTTTGGCATTTCTGAACTTGTTTGATCACCATTTGCCTAGCCCTGAGCATTTGGATCTTTTGTTAATAAGGGCATGTTTTCATTAGTCTGATTTCTAATAAAACAAAGCATCGCATTTCATTCCATTTCTTGTACGATTTTTATTTATTTATTGCATTTTTCGCCTAAACCAATCAATAAACCAACCTGATACAAACCACTAAACCATAATGCAGATCTGACATTGAATCTATATATAATGACACCGTTAATAATCACTTACCAAATTTTGATCATCCAATAAATCAAGCAGATGAAGATGATAGTGACGAAGACTGGGAAACATCCCCTAAATTGTTGAGATTAGTCGAACATGAGTCTAGAGAAATTTAGCCTCATACAGAACCCGTCGAATTGATGAATCTGGGTTCAGAGGAAGAGAAGAAGGAGGTCCAGGTAGGCACAATCATGAATAGCATTGAGCGGGAAAAACTCACCGCACTTCTACATGTGTACAAGGATGTATTCGTTTGGTCATATGAGGAGATGCCGGGTCTAGATCGGAACTTAGTGGAACACAAACTGCCATTAAAACTAGACTCTAAACCTGTAAAACAAAAACTGCGAAGGATGAGGCCAAACGTCTCTTTGAGAGTTAATGAGGAGGTGGAGAAATGGTTAGAAGCCAAGTTTGTGACAATCTCTACATACCCTGAGTGGGTGGCCAACTTAGTTGCGGTGTCAAGGAAATGAGGGAAGCTCCGGATATGTGTTGACTATAGAGACCTTAACCGGGCCAGTCCAAAGGATGTTTTAGTCGATAGCACAGCCGACCATCGATGTTTTAGTCGATAGTACAACCGACCAAGTTTTATTCTCATTCATGGATGGATACTCCGGGTACCACCAAATTAAGATGGCTCAGGAAGACATAGATAAGACAACCTTCATTACCCCATGGGGTACCTTCCGCTATCTAGTGATGCCATTCGGGTTAAAGAATGCTATGGCCACATATCAAAGAGCCATGGTCGCCATTTTTCACGATATGATGCGCAAGGAGATCGAGATCTATGTCGACGATATCATTTTCAATTCTAAATTAGAAGAGGAGCATGTCACCAATCTGCGAAAACTCTTTGAGAGATTACGAAAGTATCAGGTCAAGTTGAACCCAGCTAAATGCAGTTTTGGAGTCAAATTGGGCAAAGTCCTAGGCTTCATTGTTAGTCAGAAAGACATAGAGGTTGATCCCGAAAATATCAGAGCCATCTTTGAGATGTCGACTCCTCAAACAGAGAAAGAAGTCAGAGGATTCTTGGGTCGACTGAACTATATCTCTCGATTTATCTCCCAACTAACCGCAACTTGTGAACCCATATTCAAGTTATTGAGGAAGAATCAGGCTGTGAAGTGGAATGAAGACTGTCAAACAACGTTTGACATGATCAAACAATACTTAACAGAACCTCCGATATTAATGCCTATAGTCCCAGGCTGACCCCTAATTATGTATCTAACAGTGCTGGATGAGTCCATGGGTTGTATTCTAGGACAACATGATGAATCAGGGAATAAAGAGCAGATCATTTATTACCTGAGCAAGAAATTCAGTGATTGTGAGAAGATGTATACTCTGCTGGCACGCACTTGTTGTGCCTTGGCTTGGGCTGCGCGTCGTCTTAGGCAATACATGTTGAGCCACACTACTTGGTTGGTATCTAATATGAATTTGATTAAGTACATATTTGAGAAGCCTATTATGACGGGGAGAATTGCTAGATGGAAGGTGCTATTATCCGAGTACGATATTATATATGTCACCCAGAAGGCCATAAAAGGAAGTGTCATTGCCGATTATCTTGCCAGCCAACCGGTAGACAAGGGGAATTTGATGAATGAAGAATTCCCCGATGAAAGAATTATGACGATATCTCTAAGCACTAAAATAGATGGAGATAGATGGACTCTGGTGTTCGACGGGGCTTCCAATATACTTGGACACGGGATAAGGGCAGTGTTGATCTCCCTAGAGAATAAATTCATCTCGATTACTACTCGGTTATGCTTTGACTACACAAACAACATCGCAGAGTATGAAGCATGTGCCTTGGGTTTGGAGGTTGCCTTGGAGTCAAGAATTAAGTCCACAGAAGTATTCGGAGACTCTGCTCTGGTGATTCATCAAATAAAAGGGGAACGAGAGACTATAGACACTAAGTTGGTACCATATAGAGATCATATCCAAAAATTGATCGACCAATTCGAGAAAATAGAATTTTACCATATTCCAAGGGAAGATAATCGGTTGGCTGATGCCTTGTCGACTTTGTCATCCATGTTCCAGATAGATGGAAAGGAAATGCCAATTATCAGAATAGCAAGCAAAGATCAACCAGCATAGTGCTGTGAAATCAAATCTGAGATTGATGGAAAGCCTTGGTATCATGACATACCTCAAGAGCAAAGAATATCCTCCCGAGGCCATAGAAACTGATAAAAGGACTCTTCGAAGGTTAGCTATGGGTTTCTTTCTAAACGAAAATGTGTTGTACAAAAGAAACCATGATATGATGCTACTGAGATGTGTAGAAGCCAAGGAAACAGAGAAAATCATCCAAGAGATACATGAAGGAATGTTTGGGACTCACACAAATGAGCACTCAATTGCTCGGAAAATTTTGAGAGCGGACTATTTCTAGTTAACAATGGAAAGTGATTGTTGTGATCATGTGCAGAAATGTCACAAATACCAGATTTATGCCGACAATATTAATGCACCTCCCAACCTACTAAATGTTTTGTCTGGGTAATAAGATATTGGTCCGATCGAACCAAAGGTTTTTTTGATAAATCCATCCTAATAAGTTTTAATTTTTCTTTCAATTTTAGATAAAAATGAGATAAAATTAAGTGAGAAGTAAATATTTTCAATTTATTGGAACATAATTTGTGAGCTTTATTGTAAGATAAATTGGGGGTTTAGATGTAGCACTAGATAAATTGTAACATAATGTCTACATCATTGTGGTTTTGTACTATTTTACTACAAGGAAAGCCTAGAAGCATAGAAAAGCCCTACCCAGAGATGAAAAATATGAAATGGATGGTGGGAAATGAAAAATATGAAATGTGCGAAAAGAAGTGTCCTTACAGTTAATACCTTACTCTGGGCCTTCGTGCCCCGAATCAGTTGAAACTGTTATTATAATTCTGCGAGGGCCCAACACTGAAAACCCTACCCAAAATGTAGAGACAGCGTAATTTGGCGCCGTGTTTGTTTCGCAGAGCCACAGTTTCTGTAAGTTGCAGAAACAGTTTCACTATCCAACTCCAAAGCAAAAAAGAAGAACGAAAATCGTTATGGGAAGAGGAGGTAGGTCTCGCACTCAGAGAAAACATTTCCGTCAAAGCAGAGAAAACGTGTGGAAACGTTCTAAATCAGATCCAAATTCCAAACCAAATGATGAAAACCAAACTCAAACCAATCACACTTCGTGGACTCCATTCGCTACTGAAAACTCCTCTTTCGATCTCTACTACAAGGAACAGAACATAGTGAACGAAGAAGAATGGGAACAATTCGTCACAGTTCTCAGAACTCCTTTACCCGCTTCGTTTCGAATCAACTCCAGGTAACTAACTAACTAACTAACTGTTTATTATTTTCTATTTCGAACTGCTATTATTTTTCTGTTGTGGAGTTTGAATTGTTATTGTTTGGTGATTGCAGTACGCAGTTCGCTGATGACATTCGTTCGCAATTGGAGAATGATTTTGCACATTCTCTTCGTGATGAGGTTACTGAAGGAGGTGAAAAAGAGGCTATTAGGCCTTTGCTTTGGTATCCTGGGAATTTTGCTTGGCATTCCAATTTTTCGCGAATGCAGCTCAGGAAGAACCAAACACTTGAGAGGTAATTAGATTCTGTAATTCGTCTGAGTACATGCTATTAATAGAATCATTTTCAGAATCTAGTATGTTATCTCAGGAAGGATTACATAAGTTTAGATACCCACATATACTCTCTTTGCACCACAATACATGTTGTTCTTTTATTTATTTTTTAAATAAAAATTGGGTGATAGATAGGATACTCAATTGCATTCCCTGACATTAATTTGGAGCAATCATAATTATCGTATGTGATTTTAAGGTAGTAATTATACGAATCAAGCATTTGTAATGACTTGGCAATACATAAGCACTAACAATAGTACAATACATCACATTAAATTCTTAAATCTTAATTGATTAAGAGATCTACTCAACTACTCATGTACACTAGTGTCAATTTTGGCTTTGCATTCACCATCCTTATGTATTCCCCTGTTTCCTCTTTTCCTTTGCTATCTTATTACAGATTATAAGAGAGCATTATGACATCGTTTATTCAATGTAGCTATCCCCACCTAATGAGAATAGGCTTGGTTGTAGTTTTAGTTTCAGTTGTTATTTTTTAATTGATCTGTCCTGTTGACAACATGGAAAACTGAAGCTTTCTTTGTAACTTTGTCCATTTAGAAAATGTTTCTGGACAAAGCAATACAGATTTCTAAAATTAAAGAAAATTTTAATGGCATTTAGGGCTTAGTTTTATAAAGGGTGAGTTTGGCGCAATGGTAAGGTTGTTGCTAAGTGACCATGAGTTCGCGAGTTCAAATCTTGGAGGTAGTCTCTCCGCTTGCAGGGTTAAGGCTGCATACATCTACTCTCCCCAAACCCCAGTGGGAGCCTCATGCACTTGGCCGCCCTTTTCTATTTAGATCTTAGTTTTATGGTTCTACTTTTGCTGGAGCGTTGTGTACACCTATTTGTGCATTTATCTTTATTATTGAAAAAAGCTTATCTAATGTTATCTTGTTTGTAAAGTGAGGAAATAAGGTATATCCATCATTGTCTTAATGATTTAATTTGAAAGACTGTGATCCTAACCTACCAACGATTCAGATATGGATACATTATATATATGAGTGTGTGTGTATATATATATATATATCAGAAATGCATGAACATGATATGGTCAAACAATTAGTTGAACTGAATTACGGACAATCAGACATTACTTAGTTCTTATGACTGACATATCATTTGCTTCCTCTTATTATCTTAACCTTGCAGGTTCCATGAATTCTTGAAGCTAGAAAATGAAATTGGAAATATTACAAGGCAGGAAGCTGTCAGTATGGTGAGCCACTATACATACTCTTTCAATCTTAATGACCATACGAAACGATTTTCTTTTATTTTAGAATTCTGGATCCTTTATTCTGGATCCTTTTTGTGCCTGGAGGTTACTTGTTCTAACCTTTTGGCACCACGACTAAGTCTAATGGCGTGTTTGTGATACAGGTGCCTCCCCTCTTTTTGGATGTGCATTCAGATCATTTTGTACTTGATAGTAAGTAACTTCTAGTGCACAAAGTACTTTATCTTTTACCAGATGTTATTCTGTTTGCTTATCAGGAATGCAAACTTTGGCGTGCCTAACTATTTTGCTTTTTCTGTGCTTTTGTTCAGTGTGTGCTGCACCAGGTTCGAAAACATTCCAATTGCTTGAGATTATACACCAATCAACTAAAGCAGGATTGTTACCTGATGGAATGGTTTGTACTGTTTTAATTACACATGTTTTTCTATGTCCGTGCCCTTTATCTCTTTTGTCATGTATTTATGGCTTACATCTTAATTGTTTTTTGGACTGAACAGTTTCCTAACTTGAACCTGTCCTATTGTGCAAGCTGCATCTGCATACTTTGTTGATTAGTGTCCTTTCTGTAAATAGGTTATAGCAAATGATCTTGATGTCCAAAGATGTAATCTTCTCATCCACCAAACAAAAAGAATGTGCACAGCCAACCTAATTGTCACTAATCATGAAGCGCAGAACTTCCCAGGATGCCGTCTAAACAGGAATCACGAAAAAATCGAGCCAGATCAGCATATTAGCCAACTCTTATTTGACCGTGTTTTGTGTGATGTCCCATGCAGTGGAGATGGTACTCTTCGTAAGGCACCTGATCTTTGGAGGAAATGGTAGCATTGTCTTCCTTCCAGCTCCCCTTCTTTTAATTTTCTTTTTAACTACCATATTTCTATTTTGTTGGTCAAGACTTATTTTGCTATTTTGCAGGAACTCAGGGATGGGACAAGGGCTTCACAGCCTACAAGTTCTAATTGCTATGCGAGGTATTTCTTAACAGTTTTCTCTGTTTCCAAGGGCTTGTGTTGGTGCTTCCTTATGACATATGGTTATTGTACTTAATTTGCCTCAATTTCAAGTAGAAGATGAGTGATTAGATAGCTTATGACTGCATTTGTTAATTATTGTTTTAATGAGCCGAGTGCATACAACATAAGTTGAATTCAAAAAGACTTATTTGTCATTAGCAAATTAGGTTTAGTTGCAAAAAGCTTGAGGTGGGTGACTTGAGCTGCTTTATCTTTTTGTTTAGCTTTAACAATACCATTGAAAGTTGAAACTACTGTGCCTCTGGATTAATTTTGCATTGAAAATTATTGTTGCTTGCATCTTTCCTAAATCTTTGATATGGAAGTATGGAACATACTCCCTTGCATGTTCTTCGGCTTGAAGGACCAATGTAGTAATTTTAAATGTATCCTGTTTATCTTATCCTCTAAGGATTAAAGATGTTCTTTATACCAAGTAATAATTTCATATTATGTAGTTTAAACTGACTTCATCTTGTTCCCTAATTCCCTTCTATTTTTTTAAAAGATTACCTGGGTTGATAACTGCTTCTGTTTATTGCTTAACTGAATAGAAAAGAACTAGGATTTGTGAGACATTGATTGTAGGACAATGTTGGCAATCTCACTTGCTATATTGATTTTCTCAGGTTTATCTTTACTTAATGTTGGTGGAAGAATGGTTTATTCAACATGCTCAATGAATCCTATTGAGAATGAAGCCGTGGTTGCAGAGGTAATCAAGACATTGACTTCTATGTACTTATCTTTGGTGCAGCCGTGCTATGTAGTCTGTCCAGTTGTGGGCTTTCCACATGCAGTACATAGATAACTAAAGATCAAATGAATAATTAGTACCTGAATCTGTGTACTTATTTGATGCAATTATTTTCTTCAACGTGCAATTATTTGGTTGATGCCTTAGATATATGGCATTTTGTGACATCGTCTGTGAAATTAGAGAGGCTGAACAAGTAAGTGAAAATGATCTGTCACAAAATGTCATTTCAAGGTTTCATGTATTCATATTAACATTGCTTCTTGTCCAAACAGTTTTTAATATGGTGGTAATTGTTTTTTCTCTACATGTTGCAGGTTTTGCGTAGGTGTGGAGGGTCAGTTGAACTTGTTGATGTCTCAAGTAAGCTCCCTCAACTTATTCGCCGGCCAGGTCTCAAGAGCTGGAAGGTTTGTCTTTTCTGTGACCAATTGACCATTTATTTCCTTCAGACAAGACATCCACGTTTCAAAGATAATACATGCAATATTAAAAATAAGTATTTTGTCTTACCTATACATACCAGAGTTTTAGTCCATTCATGATATTTTTGAATTTGAGGAGATCACTGTGATGTGACAACCTGAGGGTTTTCAAAGGAAATTTTGGGGTGGTTTAGTTTGCCTTCTTAGTTTCTTTTGCTTTTCCCCTCTGGGCAATGATCAATGTTCCAATAAAATACACTTTCCTTAGAGTAGCTGTGGGCAAAAACCTTAGTATAGCCTGTTTTCTATATCTTTCAATTCCAACTCTTGAGACTGCTTAGTTGAAACTTGAAATGCATGTTTCATAAGTTATAGGTGTTATTTCTTGATATTTGATGGACTCTGAATATTATTCAGATTGTGTTTTGTTTAAAATGTATAAAATGGCGTCCCAGTGCACGTGGCTCCAACTAGTGGGGTTTGAGGAGGGTTGATAATGTTGCTGGCAGTAAGTTCTTTCTAATCAAGTTTCTGGTATTCAATTAGTTGGATATCCAAATTAATGTGCATGGTAAAAATCAGGTTTCTAACTTCCTGATAAAAGTCTTATGTTTATCCAACTTGAACATGGATTCCAGCAGAAGCTGTTGGAATGTGATTCACCTCGCAATATAAAATGTAGAGGGGATTAAGTTTGTTTTAAATGATTGTGATTTTTGAGATGCAGGTTCATGACAAGGGCACATGGTTAGTCTCTTGCAAAGATGTGCCTAAGTACCGTAGAAGTGTAATTCTTCCTGGTATGTTTCCTTCTGGAGGAAGCTATCAGGAACTTGTTGACAACAGTAATTGTAGTGCTGACATGGGAGATAATATTAGTGTTTGTACCAATAGAAATTCTGAAGATGGTGTTCAAACAATTGAGGAACCTGTGACTCATCAGTCTGCTGAGGAAGTTTGTGATTTCCCTTTAGAGCATTGCATGAGGATAGTGCCTCATGATCAAAATACCGGAGCCTTCTTTATTGCAGTACTGCAAAAAGTTGCTCCTCTGCCAGGTAATTTCCCATATGATTAATTTACGAACATTTGTTTCTCAAATTTTGTTGAAAGATAGTCAGAAGTTCTTGACATTGGGAATTACTGCGCACCCAATGTCATTTCTACCATTTTTATCTTCATTGTGACAGTGCTTTATTGTGATGGTAAGTTTTTGATTGTTTTCTTGCAGCAACTCAAGAAAAATCTAAATCAGAAATTGTTGAGCAAAATGTAGAACCATTAAATCCAAGTCTTGAAGATGCTCAAGCACTGAAGATTAATTCATCAGAAAGTGCAATTGAAGAAGTCTGCAAAGCAGTTCCAGAGGAAATCTTAAATGACAACAAACAAAATACAGAAGATTTAGAAGTTAGTCCTGTTGAAGAACAGGATTCCAAAGAAACTGAAGAGCCTCCCATTGTAGAAAACATGGCAAAGAAGGTTCCAGCCAAAAGAAAGCTACAAATTCAAGGCAGATGGAGAGGCGTTGACCCTGTTGTCTTTTTCAAAGATGAAGCAATTATTAATAGTATAAGGGCATTTTATGGCATCGGTGAGCATTTTCCTTTGGATGGTCACCTTGTTACAAGAAACAATGATGCAAGTCATGTCAAAAGAATTTACTATGTCTCCAAGTCAGTCAAGGATGTTCTTAAGTTGAACTTCTCTGCTGGGCAGCAACTTAAAATAACTTCTGTTGGTCTGAAGATGTTTGTAAGTATATTTTATTCTCAATTAGGAGAAGTTTTTATATTATTATTATCTATATATTTGATTTCTTTATTACCTGTGCTCCTTATTTTAAATGAAAGTAACAAACAGAAGTAATAGTGACTGTACCATTAGAAAGGCCTAAGGGCAGTGGCAGCTAGGTGATGGTGCAGAAGATAGATCTAGGCATGAGAGACAGATTAACTCAGTTTGATTAGTATATATGATGATACTTCATGAGTTGGTTCATAAATTGTTCCGTACTAAGTTGTTTTTATTTCTGGTTTCATTGACTCAATTTTGATGAAATACATGTTGAATTCTGTTGGATATGAACTATAGTCAACTACTCTGTTTTCATTGACATGTGATAATAGTAAGGGTTATATAATAACATGTAAATAATTCATTGACAACCTTTTTACAAACCTAATTTCTTTGTGGTTCATTATAAAACTTATCAAGGTGTATGCATGCCACTAGTTTTTATTAACTAAATGATTAATATGTCAATGGTATAGATTGCGGGAACTTGTGGCATCAATGCAACTTGTAGCATTGTGCACTTGTCCTTACTTTGTTTTGCATAGTAAGAAATGTGCTTTTTGATTTGTTATTAGGACTTGTGAATATTTTGAGTGAAATGTACTTGACCTCATCATATAGGAAAGACAATCAGCACAAGAAGGTAGTGATACTCCATGTGCTTTCCGGATATCATCTGAAGGATTGCCCCTTGTTCTCCCATACATAACCAAACAGATTTTACATGCATCTCCGGAAGACTTCAAGCGTCTTCTACAGGATAAAGATGTAAAGTTTGCAGATTTTGCTGATGCTGAGTTTGGTGAGAAGGCAGCAAACCTAATGCCAGGGTATTGTGTGGTAATTCTGAATAAAGGTAAATATAGCCATGCTGTTGAAAAGGTGAAGTGTACAGACCCAGATCCATCCCTGAAAAAAAGCAGACATATTTGGTTTCTAGAAATTGTAGATCCTAACTTGTGCTTTAACAATCTGAAATGTTGGTAAAAGGGTCCTTGATAGAGTCTGAACTAAGTGCTCTGAAATTTATTTTACAACGGACAAATTTAACGGACATTTTAGTTTTTAAAGACCAAGTTTGGATTTTCCATTTCTAGGGACCCAATGTGTTTTGGTGATTTCACAGGCACCAATTTGGTTTTACTCCCTTAACTTTTTACATCATTGACATTGATACATCTGTGTAATGACATTTTCCTTTATCTGCAGGGAACAGATCTGCAACCGAGCCCCCCAAAGTAGATGAGTCAACGATAGCCATTGGATGCTGGAGGGGTAGGGTGAGATTGACAGTGATGGTCACTGCAATGGATTGTCAAGAACTGCTTGAAAGGCTTTTAATACGTCTAGACCCAGAAAAGGGTGCTTCAGTGAATGTGGACAAATCCTCTAATAATGTTGGAGGTGAAGTACAGCCTGTACCTGAGATCAACGGTAAAAATGATGAATGATGTGAAAGCTGCAATGAGTTGAAAGTGACTGGTTAACAAATATTTATTGATACAGACATTTTAAGTTATTGCATTTTACAGAAATGGTGATTTTTTTCATTCACCCATAATACGTTGGTAATGGAATTGATTGTTTTGGTTAACCTCCTTATCATATTATCATGTTTGTAGAACAAAGTCAGAAGTTGGTTCATATTTGTATTGATGTATTCTACAGCTTTGAAATGTTTACTCAAATTGTTTCTGGGAAACTATGTTGCTGCGTTGATGAAGAAAAACTTTTTTGGAGATATATGTATCTAAAGACACTCAATAAAATATTAACAAAACATTACTATTGCTCCGGGATGAGGTTTGACATGAGAAATGCCTCAGAATTCAAATTTCAGACCATTAGAACAATGTTTTTTAAATGTATTTTCAATGGTCTAGTGATGTACAGCTCCGCTAAATTCCTAGATATGTCGCGACCTGATTTTCGGTTGGAAGACCGGCTCTACGACTTAGGAAGAGGCGAACTCGATTTTGTACCTCTTCTAATTGATTTGGAGTCGCCACTACGTTTTTGCGGTTAAAACGTAAAAAACTCTTAGTTTATGTCCAATTTGGATAAAAGTGGTCTTTGAATAGAGATTATGAACTCGGGAGTCGATTACGGATCGGGGAAGGTATTAGCACCCTGTTCGCCTGTATTAAAATGGTACCCTCGCTAATATGGAAATCAAGACTACGTATTCCCGGGTGCAATAGGGAAATCAAGACTACGTAGTTCTAGTTTGAAAATTGTTTAACTACTTTGGTTGATTGTTCGTGATTTGGAAAATACCGATAGGTTTGGAAGTATTGATTTATTGAATTGATTAATTTGAAATTGTTTAAAATATATAATTGTTTTGATTCAATGAGACTAATATTTTAGAAACGGTGTTGGTCGTAGACTTTCTCCTCATTTTCAGGGGAGTTAGAGACGACTCGAACCATAACCTCACTATAAAAATTCCGTAATAACTTAAGTAATAAAATAGTTGTTAATTATTTTTTTATGTGAAATTAATAGCTTAGAGACGGTGTTGGTCGTAGACCTTCTTCCCATTTTCAGAGAAGTTAGAGACAACTCGAACCATGACCTCATTATAAAAATTTCATAATAACTTAAGTAATAAAATAGTTGTTAATTATTTTTTATGTGAAATTAATAACTTAGAGACGGTGTTGCTTCTTCCCATTTTCAAAGAAGTTACAGACGACTCGAACCATTATATTACTATAAAAATTTCATATTTAATTTATTGATGAAATAGTTTTGCATTATTATTTATATTGTTAAACATGCATTTATATTATTTAGTTTAAGATAATGTGTATGATATTATTTAATATTTGGTAATAACATATACTATCTAATTCACTATACATGTCATAACAAATAGTAAATCGAAAGAAGTAAAAAAAGGCATTAAGTTATCATATGAATTAATTAATAGTAGGGCTTTATAAATAAGAATGGGTTTAATTGGAGAGATTAGAAAGCAAAATAGGGAAACCCCCTTCATACCTTTCTTCTTCATCCCCACGGCAAGGAAGCACAACCCTCCTCCTTCCTCTCTTCTCCTTCTTCCTCTTCCTCTTCCTCCTCCTCCTCCTCCTCTTCGACGGCGGCAATGGTGACCTAGGGCTGTCAGTGGCGGTTTTTTCGTTTTTTAGCGGTGACAGTTAATTCACGGTTGTGCCCCATTTTGAAGTCTCTTCGTGGTTAGCGATGGTCATCTTCCTTGCTTCGATGAAGGTTAACTCATCTCCTTCTTCACTTTTCGTTTTCTTATTCGATTGGTTTTGGTCATGCTGGTATTGGTTTGTTCTCTTTTTTTTAGGTTTTTCAATAGGTGAATCAAGGGAGAGTGAAGACGGTGTGGTAAGGTGGTTCGCGGTGGTTTCTGATTTGGATCTACGCAAGACCAACAACAGAGGAATAGCGAAGCTTTTGCAATGGTGATGTCACTTAAGGTATATTTCATACTCCCAATTCTTACTTCAAATACTTTATCAATGGTTATGGACACGTCTTATGTCTATGTATGTTCATGTTTGATTGCTTTTATGATTTGCTAGTTAAATGAATGTTCATGCGAGTCCAGTTAAAGGGTATGATTTAATGCTAAAAATGATGTTTTGTGTATATACCAATATGTTATGCAATTATCAATAGTGGGTAGAAATGATGTTGGTGTTCTTTGTACTAAAGCATGTGTGTTGTTAAGACGTGGGTATATAAACAGCGAAATACACCTAAGGATATAAATTATGTAATGATAAACATGGTATAGTATGATGATTGCTGATGATAAAACAAAATGCTAACCTGAGTTGTCGGTTTATTAAAATAATGCACCTGGTGTTGGTTCCTTCCTTTTGTTGATACTCCTTTATAATTCCTTCATCCCTGAAACCTCTTTGGTTCGGCTAGTGTTTACACTTTTAATCTCTTTATGCACCTTGTATTCTGAATTTGTATACAAGCTCTCTGGTTTTTGCATGATTATCTTTTAATAGATCGTCATATATGAAGAGGTTATGTTCGGTAAAGAAATTTGGTTATGAAGACAGAGAACAAGATGATAGTGTATGAGAAAAGATGCAGGTAGTAATGAACATGTGTCAAAAAACCTTTGTATCCGCGTATATGTGGTGTTTGTTTTCTTTCTCTTCTTCTTGATGACTATTTTGCTATGTTGTGTGATACGTGTATGTGTACATCCCCAATCAGTATGCTCTCTCTCTGTGTATTGTAGTCTTTTCCTCTGGTTTTTTTGTGTTACCCTCTGCTTGTTGCTTTATATGGCCTTTTACAGTTGAGTATAGGTTAATACAAAAACCCTTTGAATTGCTAATTGAAATTTAGTAATATGCCCTGACCTTTTGCTCTCTGATTATATCATTCTGAAACTGCTCAATAATTGCTGATTATGTAACTGCGTCGTAACTTTTTGATTTTCTCTTCCTAATTATCATCTTTGAGATTTTATTCTGAAGCTTTATAGCTGATTGTAACAGAAGCAGTAACTCCTTTCTGAAATTCATCAGATGACTGATATGTTTGGTAATACTCTTGCTGCCTAAATGACTCTGAATGCGTAACAGAAATCTGCACTGGTTCACCTACTTTTCACGTTTGGCCTATTTTTCCTCCTTTTTATTGATTTTTGTAAGTGAAAGGGATTGACCTTTGATTTGTATATTTCTGGTTTCTTTTCTGCACATCCTGGCTTTCTATTCTGAGTATTATACTCATCATTTGCTGATTGTAACTAATACAATAATGATGCATTGCATTAGTTTAGTATCACTTTATTTGTAACTCACGGTTTATTGGACTGATTGATGTCATCTCTTTTGATTATATTGATACTGCTCATTGATATTACATCTTATTACTGATTAATACTATGTAACTGAAAATAGCATATTCCATCTGATTAATACCATCTATCCACTGCTTGATGACTCACAACCTGACTCTTCTTTCTCTTCACATTATTCCATCAATGCCTCAACTTTTACAACCATCCACAAGGGATAAAAATCTGTGTAAGTCTTGACCTCTGACTGTTTATTGTTTGAATCTGGTTTACTGTTTAAAGATATTATACTATACTAAAACTCAATGATTCTACTCTCTTTTCATGAATTCATGTGTAGCATGAGTCGCTAGATTTTTACCAAAGGCCACAATTGAGGGGGCCTGTTATGCTCGACTCCAAACGCCTTTAAGCACTCCCTTTCAAAAGAAGATTAATCGAACTCATATGGTGGAAAGAGAACTCATGAAGGAATCAACTTGAAAAGAGTGTTGCATAATTGTTTGATCCAATTCAGATTTAAAACAACAGAAAAATCTCCATTTTGAGAAAGCTTAATAGTGTTATTGATCTTAATAGCTTTAGTAGCTTCATTTTCTGTCTTTGATTTTACGCACAAAAGTAGCACACAACTTGAACTGCACTCTATAACTGAAGATGTTGTGGACTTTGATTTAGAGAGACTGAAGTTGGAGAGAGGGTCTTTGTAAAAAAACGCAGAGTTGAAAAGGTGCAACAACATCAACCTCTATTGTTTTGATTAGTTTATGACTTCACTTGTCTCTTAAAGATGTTGCTACGAGACTAATTCTAATTGTTGTACTACTTATTTGTCTCTCCTTTTTCAATTAATTTCTACACAACTGACATGGTATGATCCACATTTGTTGCAGCTGGTAATCATACCAGCATTATATTGATCCCAACAAACAAATGGTTTACTAAAAAACTTCATGATGGTCAAGGAAACCAATATTATTCTACATGGAAAAGTTGATATGTCCAGCATGGAAAAGTTGATATGTCCAGCTCACACATTAACTACTAAAAGGAACTGATCTGAATTCTTTAATCATAACTAATGTATAAAACCATTATTCAAAGGAAATAAAACATTTGATAATTAGAAAGATAAACAAAACGGAGAGAAGATGCACTAATGTGAGTATGCACATATCTTGCTAAACATCGTAAGTGTCCAATTTTTACATTCAAGACAAATTATATCCTTTAGATCCCTACTAAGAGAGAGTATCCAAAAGGGCACATCCCATGCTTCAATATTTTTAATCAAATTCAAAAGTGGTCAATAATTTATGATTGATGGTTAAGAATCTGACACACAAAGATGACAATATTAGTTCTCGACATAAAAAATATTATTTTCAAGTTTTATTAATATTTTTTTATATTTTTTGTATTTGAAATTCTTGTATTCTTGATTTTATAAAAGTAGGTCGGGCAAAATTGGATATTCACAGATGCCCCTCTTTACTTGTTGCTTACTATATTGCATGCAAACTGAGGTTTACATGATATTCATAGTAAGTAATCAGTAAAAAAAATGAATGCACATTTTGTCAAGGCCAAGGGAATGATCCCAAAATAAAATTTTAAAATTGAGAGCATGAGGATACCAATGGGTCTTGAAAATTTAAACTAGGCTCGAGATCCTAGGAAGATTGATTGCAAGCACATCAGGCTCAAGGTCCTGGAAAGCGAAGATTTTAATACGAGAAAGCAGGTCGAGTACTTCCAGAACTCGATAAGATAAACAAGATAAAGCGAGAATGCAGGTTGGGTACTGCCGGAACTCGATAACATAAAAAGGTAAAGAGATAACACAGGTCGGGTACTGTTAGAACTTGATAAGATAAAAAGGTAAAGCGAGAACGCAGGCCAGGTACTTCCGGAACTTTAGATAATAGAAAGGTAAAGCGAGAACGCAGGTCGGATACTGTCGGAACTCGATAAGATAAAAAAGGTAAAGCGAGAACGCATGTCGGGTACTGCCGGAACTCGATAAGATAAAAAAGGTAAAGCGAGAACGCATGTCGGGTACTGCCGGAACTCGATAAGATAAAAAAGGTAAAGCGAGAACGAAGGTCGGGTACTATCGGAACTCGATAACATAAAAAGGTAAAGCAAGAACGCAGGTGGGGTACTGCCGGAACTCGATAACATTAAAAAGGTAAAGCGAGAACGTAGGTCGGATACTGCCGGAACTCTAGATGATAAAAGTTCAAGCGAGAACGCAGGTCGGGTACTGCTGGAACTCGCCTATTGGTAGGTTGGGAGGGATTGGGTTAGCTAGAGCTAGCCTACTTTCTACCCATTGAGGCCTAAAATAATTTTTTTCCCCAATGAATTTCATAAATGGATGCGTGATATGAATGAGATGTTTTTTAGTTTATGCATATGTAGTACGAAGTAAGTGGTTTTGCTTGCAATGTTTGCATCATTTATTAACAAAATCATGATTGTTTTTATTTTACAAGTCTGTCATCGTTGAATTTGCTTTTGAGCATCCTTACAACCTGAAGTTCCAACTTCAATGAGTGTTGAAACTCTAGTAATAAATCTTTTATATCAACATGATTTCAGTTCTTCTTTACGGATAGCCAGACTGCTCGATTACTTGTTTTGATTGATTATCATAGAAGGCCATATTATTATTCATTGGTGTAATTTCATAAAAACAAAGCATGCACTACTATATGAGGGATAATGGACGAGGTAGGAAATTGTATTGATATTAACATACAGAAGTACAAATTGAAGGGGTTTTGGGACGGGGTATATGACATCTCTTTCAACTTTCCATAACAATGATAACATTAATTTCCACTCGCCAAGATTCGAACTTCGTCAAAAAAAATTATCTCCACAAATTTTTTGCCCAAATATCTTTCCAAAAACGCAATTGTTCAATAGATTTGCCCTTACGTCTTGCTATGAATTTAGTGGGACAGAATGACCGTCCAATAAATTGCCGTAGTATCTTGCTTAGGAATCTGAAAGTTGTGAATCACTTAATGACCATGCTCTGGGCCTTTACTATAAATTTATTGGAGGAGTCTGCTCATCTAATAAATTTGCCTCAGTATCTTGTTTTTATGTCTTCGTGAGTGATGACTCTTCCGATTGAGAACGACTTTCTTCGATAATAATCCCTAACTTTTACATAGGCCGCCCTTTCAGGTATTCGACCTAACATGATGTTCTTTTTATTTTATTTTTACTTGTTAGAAATATTGGTGTAATGATCACTTTGTGCGTGTGTTGGTTTAATAACATGAATGCATTTAAAACATTTTTTTAGAGTCAGTTTGCTTTTTACCCTAGCGTGGTTCCAAAAAAATTATTCCTCAACAAAGACTTTTTGGGCTTGAATCGTGGCCTGAATAAATGGTTTTCAAGAAAATAGATATAAAGGCTCAAACCGCGTTTCCTTTCCACTACATCTCATTTCCTCCAATATCCTATTTCCAATTATTCCTCTCGTGATTTTATTGCTTCGTTTTTATTATTGATGGCGAGGATCTGATATGTTTTTGTCCTATTTTTTGCCTAAGATCTCTTCAAGATCTTAGCGGATCTTTTCTCATTTTTCTTCTATTTTGAAATTTCTAGACTCTCACTATTTGATTTGAAGCACTATTCTTTTGAATTTCGAGGAACATTTGAAAAACTACTCTTCCTCGGTTATTAATGTTTTTTTCGGGATTTTTATTTTAGGAATTGATCATCCTTCATAAAGTCTGGACTGAAATGGGGTGACTATGGATATCTTCAAAAATGTTTAAGGATTACAAAGAAACTTTGTGTCATCGGAAACAATTATCTGAGAATTCAAACCTTATGGGAATTTGTCTACATCATTCTCCATTTTCACTTAAAACATGTATGAAATTTTATAAATAGATATTGTGTTCATTACAACAATATTCCTAAGAAATTGTTTTTTTTTTCTTTTCTTTCTTTTTCGTTTCTCTTTTTTTATGGGGAGCCGCCTCAGGCATATTACTTCTTCACTGCATCAGAATTTACGGAGAGACGAAGGTCTTCTTCGTCTATGTTGGTCAGAATGAGAGCTCCTCTGGAGAAAGCTTTCTTTACCACACACGGGCCTTCATAATTGGGTGTCCACTTTTCCCGGTGATCCTTTTGCATAGGTAAAATCGTCTTGAGTACCAGATCACCTTCCCTGAATGTTCGGGGGCGTACCTTTTTAGCATGTTCCCTCATGATCCTTCTCTGGTATAATTGACCATGACATATGGCTACCAACCTTTTTCCTTCGATAAGATTCAACTGATCATGTCGGGCTTGGACCTACTTTGCCTCTTCTAATTCAGCTCCAGCAAGCACTTTCAATGATGAGATTTTGACTTCTATCGGCAGCACTGCTTCCATCCCATAAACCAGAGAGTGGGGTGTTGCCCCAGTTGATGTGCGGACAGAAATCTGATAACCATGAAGTGCAAAGGGTAACATATCATGCCAATCTCTATAGGTCACCACCATTTTCTGGACTATCTTCTTTATATTTTTATTTGCTGCCTTCATTCCTCCGTCCATCTTAGGTCTGTAGGACGAAGAGGTGTGATGTTTAATTTTGAATTCATCACACATCTCTGTCATCATCTTGTTGTTGAGATTGGTAGCATTATCTGTGATAATTTTCCGAGGTAAAACATAGCGGTAAATCAACTCCTTTTTTTACAAACTTGAGCACCACCTTATGAGTCACGCTTGCATATGAACTCGCCTTGACCCACTTGGTGAAATAGTCAATGGCAACAAGGATGAAGCGATGACTATTGGATTCCTAAAGGATGAAATAGTCAAGGATGAAATAGTCAATTGTATCAAGATATTGGTCTAGTGTTATAAGGTCTCGTTAGATTCCTAAAAAGACTAAAAGATCAAGAATTCAAAATGGATTAATTCATTATCCATAAGGTATCAAAAAACGTAATTGTAAAAAGAGCATTATCTAATATGATATGAAAATAATTTTAAGAAAAACAAGAGGAGTTTGAAGGTGTAGGATGTAATGTAGACTATTAGGACTCAAGATTGAATCAACTAACTTCCAAATTTGTTGACTTCATTAATTTCAGCAATTTTAAGCCATCAAATCAAGATTTGGTAACATAATTTAAGGATTTAACCTTCATTGAGTTCATTCCTATGATTCAGATTTAAAAGTATGAAGTTATGGATTTTTGGAGTTACTTTATCCACATTCAACTCGATGGAAAGGAAAGCAAATAGAAGTTGTCAGTTTTCTCTTGAAATTCGATTTTTAGAAAACAATGAAGTAATCACTTGTATGACATATATCACTTACACGGGTTACAATTGAGTTAACACTCAAATCCAGCCAAAAACAAAGACAAGAGAGAATGGGAGAAAGAGAATTACTCATATTATTGGATTGAATGAAGTGAAATTGTACAATCTCTTGAAGGAATAAGATCCTTTATATACATGTAATGATGATGAACCAGCAACCAAAAAGGAGGAAAAGTAAATAATAAACAGAAAACGAGGGAATATGAATAAGTTGCTTTAAAAGTACAAAAAAGTTGGTCCTGCTACTCATGTTAATAACTAAATAAAAAAAGTTAGTCCTACTAATCATCATAAATTCATAATTCTAGATTCACTTATTTTATATTCCAAACAATTAATAATCAAAACCTCCATATCTTATGAAAAAACAAAAAAAAAACACTTCCTCAAAATATAAACATTATTACTAAACATGCTACAAACACGGTAAAGTTCTAAAATTGAATAGACAGGGTATATTAGTGTACTTCCTGGAGTTTAGATGGAATTCGTTGTTCCCTGAGTACATGGTTCATCCTCCTCAAACAATGTTGTTTTAATGAATTCTAGTTCTGCTAAAAACACTATAAATTAACACTGACCTGGTTTTTATTTTTCATAGCTGTGAAAAATGAACAAATTAAACTAACTTAAAACTAACAAGTAACAACTACCCTGTGACGCCCAAAACACATGAGAAGTCATTCGGTACCCACCATGACCTAACCTTGACAAAAATGAACAAACCACCAAACACAGCTACATAGACCAACGAATCAGGTGGGGTCGAAGTAAGCATAAGAATCAGAGGCAAAACCAACGCCAATAATTTGGTGTCCACTCTGACAGCCCAAGCCCCACCACAACTACTCTTGATCTTATCGCCCAAAAAGGTCAACCATGTTTCTATCTCATTCCCATTTGATCCTATAATCCTTTGCAGCCAAACTCTTCATTTTAAACTAATATTTTAGTTTGTACTTCAATACATTTTTACATTTGTCCCAATCTTATGTATCAGTAAAGTAAAAAGAGTCCGCAACATCAAAGTGCCCAGCAAGTTGCATGACAGCTGAACGCACAGCTTCAGACTTCGGTGCGACGGAATTGGGTAGATGTGGTAAGCAAAACGGCAAATACTGTTCACTTTCCTCAGGTGGACAGAGGAAAGATACCACAGATCGGCAGAATATGAATCTGTAGATAAATGATATAACACATCATACAGAAAGTCCATTAATTAACTTCAATTTAACAGCGCCTGAAGAGGTCTATTGGTCTAACTACTATTATGTTACTTTCCAAAACTAACCACCAATTTCAATAGAGATTAATAAATCAGCTAAATCATAAAAAACTAGAGAGCACATACCTTAGAATAAGCCGCCTTAAAAACGGATCACCTATCATTTGTGCCCATACTAAATCCATGCTAGTTGTTGAGCAAAGAATTATTTCCCACTCCGTGAAAGCATTAGTGAGTATGTTCTCAGCTTCACTGTAAATATCCTACAATTAACACAACAATTAGACCCACAATAATTGAAATTAGGTTGAGAAAGTTCAAAGGTTATTCACATATACTCACTGTATCAGCCTCATTGGGGAAGAGACCAATCATCTGGCAAAATGCTGACAGAGGAGAAGTCAAGAAAAAGGTAAATTGGCTTCCATTATGTAAATTTACATCAGATGGGTTCTTGAAAAGCGGCCTTAAAGGTGAAAGAAATAGAGCAGCCGTCTCTCCCCTTTCTGCACCATGTAAAACCTGTAACAACATTATTTACACAATTAATCAAGGCATGCCAATGTAATTAACACGATTCGATCTAAATTTGGGCTCAAATTGTTGAAGAAGTTATCTTCAAAAAAAGTTATGGTAAACCCTCAGTTAAACAGTACCAAATTAATTATAAACTCCACATGCCATTAACAAGAAAAATTAGATTCAACGAATATTTGTTCCACCTAAACAAATCAGATAAGTTTTGACAAACCTGCCTTGAATGCATGGCTGTTATCACTATCAACAATCAAGAAAAGAGGTTTCCGAGTGAAGGGAATAAGATCGCCAGGGTAGAGGTTGTTTGAACCTGATAATTCAAATACAGCATATATAAGTGCAGCTACAGCATAGGTGCTTGTTTCTTCTCAAACATAAAATTAACTATAACCTCTAAAAGCAGGAAAGAATATCACATTTTAACATACAGGCTCAATGCAGATACCTACCACCATTACCCTTGGGACCAAACCACAGATAATTGTCATCACAGCTCAATACGCTCTTGCCATTACTTAGAGATTCAGAAGTTCCTGAGTTCTGTTCGTGGGAAGTCTGAGAAAAGACTTTGCGTCTTGAATATTTGGATGACACTCCAGATCCAGAATTTTCCATCTGAGATACATTAGTAAGACCAGCCTTCCCTGTAAGAGTGACCACTAAGGTAACTAACCTAGTATAATAGAACATGACAAATAGACTGATTATTTATACTCTAAGACACATTGTAAATGTAATAACCTGAGGCTGAAAGATATACCAGCACAACACTATCTGGTGGGAGCTCCTCACAAATGGTTGCCATAACCTGCATAACATCATGATGCTCAATATAAAATTAACAAATTGTATCTTAAACGGTCAGTGAAAGATTAAATACCAATAGGATGTAGCAGTCACATATAACAAGTAAAAATGTTGGTAGCAATTCATAAATAAGATCATAGTGCATGACATGAAGGAAAAAAACACAAACATGTTATGCAAATGTGCACAAATATAAATGCAAAAATATAATAGTATCATGTATGTGCCTGGTCCAATGAAAGACATCAAAAGCAATGATGCATATGAACAGATTAGAATATCCAAGTCAAGTGAGAGGAAAAGCCAAAAGAATTCAATGCGATATTATTTGATATTGACAAGGCATAGTTACCAGGACAGCTCATATATTGTATCAAATAGACAAGTATTAATACAAACGCTACACCAAACAAAAAGTAGAAGTCCTATTTTGTACCCTTCAAAAATTTAAAAGTTTCTCATAGAAGTTATGTTGGGGGATTGAAAACTCACTGCCATAAAACGTGTTATAGTCGGACGATACAAGGTAGCCTTTCTAGGATTAGGAGGCATAGTTGGATCTGTCATGTCTGCAGCAAGATTCAAATCAATTATCCCAGAAGCTACTGAATGATCCATCAACTCGCCATTCTCATTTGGTTTTATTACCGTGTGTCTTTGTAAGAATGAAACCCTAGGCTCCCATTCTAAACATTGTATCATTCTATAGGTGTCCAACGTAAGCTCAGCAAACTTGACCTGAAAGTGAGGATATATGAAGATCCATAATCTTCATCCTTCCCACTATTATAATTAATCTACTAATCCAAATTTAAGAACCACTATGGCTACGGGAATCAGTATTGACCTCATTTCGATGATAGCTTGTCAGCAGTGCATCATGGAATTTTAAAACCCTCTTTGCATGAAAACGAGCCACATAAGGAAGAGAAGCCCGATGAGTATCAATTGTGGCACAATAACGCATAGGCCTGACACTGAAGCCCTTATCTACTTTTGTGAAGCGGACAATTTCTTGCACCACTTGCTTCCATTCCTTAAAGTTGGTTTCCTGACAATAAATAGTTCAATATTCATTAACTCAAATAAGCAATACAAAGATATATCCTTTTGTGGATGAATAGTTGAATACAAAGCATCAACAAATTTTATTACTATCAAGTTTTAAAGGATCTTTATCTGAATATAAAGCATTAAAAGTTCACTTGGTAATGAATGATATGAGTATAGAAAACAAAAATACATATCACGAGGAGATTGAAAAGTTGAACCTTAACTTCAGTTAAAAAAAAAAAAACAAGCATGCAATAAATTTGTAAATGATAAAGACCTGCAGCAGAACAATGAAGAGGTAAATAAGATATGAGGACAATTTTTTGTGGCTCATTTTACAGATTTAACAAACTTATTCAATTGAATCGATTTTAACATTGTCATCATATCATCCGTTTAGTGAAGTATTATTAGTTAAGCATAGTTATTTAGCCCACTTATCTAAGGAAAGAGTATAAATGTATTTAGGCAGGCACCAGAATGTTTTGTTTAGCAAATGACAACAATTCTTTTCTCTTAATTATTACATGCTTATCGACACTTCACATTGAAATTTCAACAAATTGACACTGTACCACCAATGTTACTCTGGAAAACTGGCCCTACCACTGAGCATAGCAGAGTTCCTCCAGTGGAATGATATGTAAATGAAATAATCAGCTGTCAAGAATAAGATTGCTGATATCTCCTGCGCTAACAATAAGTTTACTCTAACAGGAAACAACTAATCCTTATGTCACTAGTTGAGATGAGCTACATGGATTTAAAAACAATATGAATTAGATGAAATTATTGTGCTACGCCAAAGGTTATAAGCATCAAATTGCGGTTGTGGAGGCTGTCAAAACCTTAACATTGCATAGCATTGTCAGAAAATGCGGTCAAAATTAACATTTTGGTTGCAAAGACTCTTAAAACTTAACATTGCGAGCTACTGCAGCAACAATTATAACCGTAATGCAACCTCAATGGCAGTCACGGACCAATATTTAAAACCTATTACCTATATAAGACTTCAAAGATGTGAGATGGTATTCTGATTAATTTGAGATGAAACTTAGTGACCTAAATCAAGTATAATGCAATGATGAAAAACTAATTGATCTTAAATAGAACAATTGCATGCTTCACACTCAGTACTTTCACTGTTACGAACTTCGTTACTAACAATGGTGAAAAAATCAACGAATATTAGTTCACATTCTATTTCTAACAACAATTGAACAATAAAACCAACAATTAAGCTAGAAAAAAATAGCAGTGTAGAGAGTGAAACAGCTAAATTCCAATCTCAGAAGAGACGCAATGTATTACCCGGAAGTTACTCCTGCAATCATCAATCAAAGCAACGAACTGATCCATAAGATGTTTAACCATATCAAACCGGTTCAGAATCAACGAAACAAGTAAGAACCGCGCATAGAACCGCAACTCCTTGGACCTAACTCCCAGATCTTTCGGCGAAGAAGCTTCGGAACCTTGGAAGTACCTTCTACTGAGTATGGCCTCATAGAAGACGTAAGCCTCGATGAGGAACCTGCTCTCGCTGGTCCTCATGTACTGGCTAAAGTAAAGCTGGCCGATCCGGCTCGCGATCTCGCCAATTTCCCACCGGTTCAGACCGGACCGGACCAGTTTGGCGCGGTTATCCTGCTGGAATTTCCAGAGGCGCGTGTAGGCCTTGAAGACCTTCTGGAACAGGTGGCCCTGGCTTCCGCGGTGGCCGTACGTCGGAGCGTCGCGAACCCTAGCGAATTTGCGGTCTGAGCTCTCTACCAGGGCTCGGAAGGTTTGCAACGCGTGCTCGTCGTTGTCGTCGGACATGGATGGATGCTGGAGAGAGAGATAGGGTTCTTATTGTTTAGTTCTCCGTCCAGTAACGGTTATTTTTGCCGGTCATCGGAAAATTCAGTGAGGGGAAGAGAAACAAGTGATAGGAAAATGAATGAAAAGTGTGTAAGAGAAATGGTGTGAAGAGTGAAAAGGGTAGTTAGACTTTTTTTGGTTGTAAAAGGACTGTGAAGTAATCAAGTAGTAATTAGTATTTTTGTACATAATTAAATGTACCTGCCTAGTGAATCTTGAATCGGTAAATGATTATTTTATAAGAAAATTATGTATACATTTTCACTCAAATTAATATATTTAATTATAGTTGATTTTTAAAAAAAAATAATTCAAATAAATGATAGATTATATAGTGTATGTATATAAATTTTTATACTGATAAAATTTTATACTTTTATTTTGTTCATATTTTACTCATAAGAAATTTGCACTTAATTCAAATATCACATTCTATTATCAATAGTTAATGATGCATTGATAATATAGAAATTTCTCATGTTGTCAGCTTATATATAATGAAATGAAATGTAAAAAATATTACACTAAAATGCACATGTGTTTAAATCACATATATATCATCATCATTATAATTATTTTAAAGTTTAATATTTATAAATTATTTAGTATGAAGTTTTTTATACATTTAATTGATTTTTTTTCTTTTTAAATCAAGTTCAAAGTATTATCACTTAATCTACTACTAAGTAGCCAAAGAAAAAAGTACAATTTCTATAAGAACATGTGGTTATAAATATAACCAACCTTAATTTGAATAGTGATTTCAAAAACAACAAAGTATTTAAGATAATTATTTTCAGATGATTAACATCATAGGCATATTAGAAGTTTGGTTGAAATATAAATTTGGTAAGAGAAATTCAAAATTGGGGATAAGAGACTTTTCGGTTGATCCTTAGAATAATAGACTCCTTCCCCACCCCAAGTTTAATAATAAAAATTGATTTATACAAATATAATATTTATGTATTATTAATATAACAATTTTTATATATCTATTATATGATCCATCATTTATTTATTTTTTTAATAATTAATAATAATTAAATATAAATAATACAATGATATTATATAAATTTTATACAAATATCAGTCCATTGTCTTTGTCATGTATAGGAAATATATGGAAAATAAGTCAAACACATGAGATTCCAATAAGTAAATTACACCCGTAAAGAAAAGATAAAGACAGCGTACCTTTAATTTATTGTTGTGATATTAAATGTGTAACAAATAAGTATTACACGAGCGTAAAATGTCCTTATTGATAGTGAATTATATATATAGGCGTTATATTATTTATTATTTATTTTTATTATTTTTATTCAGTTGTCAAAAAATGATTAAAAATTAATGGTGAATAATATAATGATAATGCAAAAATTATTACATTATCAGTGTATACATCTTTTTCTTTTATTATATTTATTTGTTCATGTTGGGTTGGCTTATAATTAATTGAATCATCCTCCATTCATTATATTACCCTAATAGTGTAAAAAATTCTCACACTATTGGTAATACATCATTTTCTCTTATTATATTTATTTGTTCATGTTGGGTTGTCTTATAATTAATTGAGCCATCCTCCATTCATTGGCTCTTATACCAATTGTTGGTGCAACGGAAGCGGTCATTCCGCAACGTTGACTACAAACAATCAAATAAAGGAATAGAATAAATAGAAGAGAAGAATCAAGAGAATTTGTTAATGGGGTTTAACCAATTGTGCCTACATATCTGGAGTGTTGAGCAACTACTAAGATATTATTATAGAATAATAATTACAAACTCCAACACACCCATGGGCCTACCTGCTCATGAGGTGTTTTTATTTGGTGCTGTGCACATTACAACAAGGGACTTGAGTCAAATATATAATATTGATATTCTACTATATTATAATACTAAGCAATATGAGACTTTATATAATAATGTATTTCAAACAATCCAACAAAAATAGTATTTCATTGAATAAGAATAATAAAAGTGTTATACTATATATTTTTTCTTTTGTTTTTTCAGTATTTATCTTCCAATGTTAAGCGCCATTGTTTTCTTTTATTAAAATCTAGAATGTACATTTATGAATAAAAATTAGTAAAGTTGAGAGGTTTGTTCACCCTCCTAATTAATTTAGGAGCCAGGGATCACCATTGGTCCTGCATCACACAAAAATCACATGCCTATCTCAGTTTACTCAAGCAATAATCTGTAATAAGAATAATTAAACAATCAACTAATTAATAAATAGTTGAATGCTTAATTCCAATGGAATCAACTACTAGATGTAAAAACAAATTATTGTTTTATGATTTGTTAAAGAGTAATGATATATTCTCATACTAAATCCTCATATTAATCTTTCTACCAAAAAAATGACACATATAATTTGTAAATCAATCATTAATAAATAAAGTATCACATTTTAATACATGCAACTTTTCTTGTGAGTTGATGATTATTAGGAAAATAGATCATCTTCCTTAGTTAAAACTTAAAGTTGTTAGCTGGCAAGCTTGGAAGTCATAAAGATGCCTAATGGAACAGTTTGTTTTTTGGTTATACCTAGTTAGGACCATCATGGCAACTTCTGCAGTTATTGGATGAAGATTTGTCCAATGATATTAAGATTATAATAATCATAATGATATTTATAATCATTCTCTAATTGTTTGGAAAGACATATGAGTTAATAATTGGGGGTATTAAGCTAGATACACCCTAGTAGTTGATGATGATTAGCATTAGGAACTATTTGTAGTTGCCAATTAATTTCAGTACACAAATGGAAATGCTTTAAATAATGGAGAACTGGCCACACATTTGAAAATCGGAGCTTGGATTTTATTAGAATTTCAACATTGACTGTGATTTGTCAATAATGATCTATCCCTCTCCTCTCTACCCACGTGGTCCAATTTAAAGTTGTTATTTTATTATCTCGCCATATAATTGAATGAGAAATTTACTTGCGTTAGAAATGGAAGAAAATAAAATTGGCATGGTATGTGTGTTTCAACACACATATTGATTAATTTTTATGCATAAACGAAGGAATATCATTGATTATATAAAAATACACAACACAATATGTACAAGATAGAAGCTAAGTCATTTTTTGAAACTAGGGGATGATTTGGTCAATATAAATTAAAAATAATTTATTATATACAAAAAGTAAAAATGTAAATCCGGAAAGATAAAAGAAATATCTTTTTTTCACAATATATATAAAGAATACAAATGTTGTGAAAACAAAATTAAAGTCCTACTATAGTAAACCCTACTTTTACTACAACAATATTGAAGTCCTACTATCACAAACCCTACTTTTACTACAACAAGATTAAAGTCAAACTCCTTGAAACAAAATTATTTTCTCTTTCTTTTAGGATTATTTAGCTCATTAAAATTGTTATTTTTTTTTATATATTTTGACCTTTTAGGGTTTGATCGTGTGTTGTAGTACAAATTTACCACTTTCATCCCCGTAAGCAAAAATAGAGCATTGTCACTGGAGAAATTTACTGCACCATAGGAGGATTCAAATGGGGATAAGAAAAATTTTGTATGGTTGGAAACACATGTAAGAGTTAGGCAAAGGGAATAGTTTGTTAAAGCATGCAATCTACACAAAGAAGAGGTGTCCTTCAATTGTAAAATCTTGATGGTTGAGCAATAAGAGAAATAGAGAACTTTAAGCCACCAATATAGGGAGGTTTATTTTTATTAAGAGACTCCAATATTTAATATATTTCACTCTAATTTTTACTTTTAATTATCATATTACTTTATAACTCACTTTTTTATTTCAAATTTATTATGATTGACACTCGAACCCATAACTTTATTTACTCAATTTCTTAAACCTTCACATTAATCATAAGATTACATAACCAAAATGTGATTGGCACTTGTTGACCCAAATTAATGTACTTGTGTAACACAATATGGTAGTGGTGAATGACTACAATGGCAAACTTGTTTTTCTTTCATTCCACTTTAAAATACCCAATTAGAAGTTTGCATAAATATGGTTATAATGCCAAAATTGTTTGGCCATATTTAGTCAGCATTATGAGTTTAGTGATTTGCGAATTAAGAACTCGACAACGATCATGTGACAACATTTGGGGTTTGGAATTCACTAAAAGCTGAAACAAATGTAAGGTAGTAAGGTTAAACAATCAGCTATCTCCTATCATGGTCCATGGAGGAGGTAGTTCCTGAATACCACACTTGTGAATTGAAATGAAAAAGTTTTGTAAAAGATTACAAATTTAGAGTATGTAGCATATTTAGATAGTGACAACACAAGTTACCCTTGTACGTCTCCACTTGCCCAAGCTGTTGCATTACCAACCTTAGTTTCCCCCCCACAAGGGATGAGAATTGAGAAGTGGTGGAAGTTTGTGCTTTTGTGGAAGAGAAACAAACTAAAAGCTAGCTTAGAGTCAAGTTGAATTTAAGTTTCTTGATTTTACTATGAGTGTAATATTTATGCACTAATATAAAAATTTATATACAATTATTGTATTATTCACTATTTATTTTTGTTACTTTTTAAAGAGTTAATAATTATTTAACACAAATTGTACATGACAGTAACAATATATAAAACTTATATAATTTGGGTGGATGAATTATTTTCTCTGTGAAGAGATAGAGCAATTTCAACTTTCAAACAATTGGATATCATTACCAACTACTTTGGTGTAAGGGAAGCACTTTTCAATGATTTGACTTTCACATACAGTTAAAAAGGGCACGATGAATATCATAGGATCCTGAAATCTATATGAAGAGGGTTACCATTATAGTATTATATTGTGACCGACCACATAATTCACCTTTTCCTTTACTTTTCTAATTTAACCCATCTCGATTATTGGATTTCTTAATTTCCACAGCTATGATCTTTTTAAGTAGACAATCTTCACAGCCATGTTGATGTTACCCAAAAATATATCACATTTTGTGGAATGATTTCTCCAAAATAGATTGTTTACAAAGAAGAAAGTATTATTGATCTATAATTTACTTTTATTATTTATATTTAAAAATTAATAATAATTAAATATGATTTTGAGTAAAAAAATTCTTACATTATTAATACACTATATTTTTTATTAAAAAGAGAGTAAAAGTGTTTTAAGTGTTTCAATATAACTAATTTGTTAAGCAACATTGATGATAAATGGAAATGATTTAATATGTATACATTAATAATATAAATGTTTTTAAAATTATCAACAAATCATCTACTATTTATATGTTAAACATTATTGAATCTCAAACAAAAATACAAAATAATGACGGATGATATTAAAATAAACTATTTCCCAACTTTGGAAGTTGAGATTATTCCTTAAAAACAAGTTATACTTAAACACTGCTCAAAGTCCTTTTACTTAAATCATTTCTATTTCACTTATTAGTGGTTTAATTTTAAACATCAAATATTATTTTTATCTATTACTGCAAACCAACTAATATGCATGTTTTTTTATAGACAATAGAAAAAATTAATTTCTAACATATGTTATAGAATAACAGTTGAAATCATATCAATGCTAAAGGTATCTTTAGGACCTATATCTTCTAACATTATTTGTATGTTAGATGTTACAATGATAGAGTTTATCCTTTCACTGCCGTCTAAACATCATTAAACTGCAAAATTTGTTCACCCTCTCCCCAATTATATTGAGTGGTTAAGTTCATATGCAGTTATACTTGTCTGATGTAATAGTTCACACTCTAACGTCTACATAACTTGTTCTATTGCTTGTTTATGAATAGACATAACTTACTATACATTTAGCTATTGTTTCAATCTAACACATTTATCGAATTCGATGTTGTTGTTACGTGCAATAAAATCTAGGGTAGTTGCATCATGAGTGTTCATTGTCTAAATTGGGCCACTGGGTCCATTGCATATATTTTTATCATCTTTGTTACCAAAAAGTAGATATGTTATCTCATATAAAGATTTTCTCTCTCTTTGGATTGAATTGGAAAAAACTATATATAAGTCATCCAATTTGGATCTTGATGCCCCTTCGGTTTTTAACTTTCAATTGAAGTCATTTTCTCTTCCATTAGGTAGAAGCTTTCCTCACTCACACTAATATTGTATTATAACTATTATTAAACAGACCAAACTATCTATCAGGGGCCTAATATATGACATATGATAAGGTAGATTATGCTAGATTGTTTTCGTGAACATGTTAGACTCATATTAAAAAAAACTTATTTAGCTTAACAGGTTACATTTTAGGTCATCTAAAAAGTATATTAAGCATAAAGACCCGTCTATTTAGTTATATTTAGTTATATTGTATTACAATATTGAAATTATATTATTTGAATATAAGCCATATTATTATATATATAATTTTAATATAAAAATGTATACAAAAATATTATTTAATTATTAGAGTTAGATAAACCTAACTAAAAGTATGTCTATTAACTCATTTAAATGTAAACATGATAGTTTATTTCATAACTATATAGTATAACAAACCTTTAAACATACTAACAAGTCATACCAAACTTTTAAACATATCATACCTAGGTTTTGGAAGTTTTTAAACATACTAACAAATTAGACTTAGACTCTTATTATACTATATAAGATTGAAGGCAAAACCTAAGTTGTTTCCGCCTTTAACTTCTATCATGCAACAAGTCAAACCTGTATTTGACTAAGAAATATACATTGTTTTCATTCATTCATATCTTAGTTGAGACGCATGGGTGTTATCAATTACACTTCGGAAGAAATACCCAGAAATACACATGTATTCTCCCCCCTTGAACATTTATTTTTGTAGGGATATTGACAAATACTTCTTAAAAATTCTGACTAGATGATCTAGTCAACATTCTATAGTTTTAACAATTATTTAGAAATAATATGTAAAATTATTATATAAAAATAACATTTACAATCAATAGTAACTTCCAAGATAACCTTTTCTTATGAATTTATATTTTCTTTGAAATTGATTTTATAATAGACAAAAAAAATTTTGATGGAAAAAAAAACCATATATAAACAAGGCGACCCACAAAGTTGACTTGTGATGCCATATAGAAAAGAAATTAATGTCTTCCTAGCTTCCTCAAAGTCTAGTGTGAAAGTGAAATTTGGCGAGTGATACGTCACCCACAAGTGAGAAAAGAATCACATAAGAAGTATAGGATGACTGAAAACAAAGGTTGAGAAAAGATAAAAAAAAAATGTATACATTGATAATAGAAAAATATTAAATACTATTATTGATGTAAATCAAGGGGACAACCTATAATTTATGGAGGACAATCTTACAATTAGGAGAACCAACTAAAGTTGAAAGAAATTGTGAAAGTTTTTAGTTTATTTATTTATTTGCTTAAGTTTAATAAATGAGAATTTATTCTCATGGATAGTTTTAGAATTTTAGGATTTAATTCTGTCTTAGGAGTTATTTTATTTAAATGTTCAAGTGTTTATTTCAATTATTCATGTAATATGGGTTAGGAAATTAATTGAAAAAGATAATGTGGAGATAAAAATCTGAAATCTAGCATGCTTGATTTATGAGAATTAATCTCATATTCTTGCTTAGAGATAATGTGAAGATTAAGTTGATTTAATCATCAAAATTCAGCCAGCCACAAGTCAAATTGAATTTGGCAACCTTTGACATTAGAGATCAAACAAAAACGTGGAGACCAAGTCAAGCAAGCAATTTCAACTCAATCAACCTAATTTGATGCATAGTTAGGATCTTGCCTACATGGTTAATTAGGAATTGTATTTTATTAGAAGGTAATTTGGATTTTATCTCAGTCTTATCTTTATTCAGCAAGACAGATTGCATATTTATATTTTATTTGATCATTAATAAAAGTTAAGTTTGTTTTTGAAAAAATTGGATTGAATTCCTAAAGTTGAGTCAAAGCTCCTTAATTTGAACTTATCAAGATCCTTATTCTTGTGGCGTTCTAAGACTCATCACCCTCTCGATGTGACGTCTAAATTCTTATAAATGATTTTTCCTTGTGGTGAATATCATTGACTTATCAAGCTCTTAAGCTTGTGACATCTCCATCTTCATATCTTTTCCATTTCCCCCCACAATTCTATTCTAAAATTGGCCTAAAAATCTCTATCAATACCAAAATCGAATTCTGATTTATAAAGCTCGTAATTCCAAGCTAAAACAATCCTACAATCAAAGGCATCCCCTGGAGGTTGTCATCAAGTGGTCATCAGAGCTAGTTTTAGCTTGAAACCCAAGTCATGGCCGAGGAGGCCAACCAAAGGACAAACATCTTCCATTCTAGGTGTTTGGCCCATGGAAATGTCTGTTTATTAAGTATTGATGGTGGATGTACCAACATGGATAGTTCAAGGTTAGTTTCAAAACTAAACCTTGCGACTAAACCACATCCCACTCCTACCAACTACAATGGTTATGTGAGATTGGGGAGATTATTATGAACCAACAAGTGGAGGTTCCCTTTTCAATAGGGAAATATGAAGATGTAGTTCTTTATGATGTGGTTCACATGGAGACCAACCATATACATTTGGGTCGTCCATGGCAAATGGACAAGAGAACCATCCATGATGGATTCTCAAACAAATACACATTTTTTCACCAAAACCGAAAGGTGGTGTTATGTCCCTTATCTTCTGCGCAAGTGATTGAGGATCGAAAGATTTTGAAAAAGAGAATTGAGGATGAGAGAAAGGAAAAGTTGTGCAAAATTGAGAGCGAGAAGAAAAAATGAGGAGAAAAGAGTCATTAGAAGAAAGAGGAAGATTGGTGAAGAGGAGAGAAATTTCCTTACAGAAAAAAGTAAGGTTGGAAATGTGTTGAGTCCAAAACAGCCCCTACCCCCACTCTAGGATGGAAAATTATTTTTTACCACTAACAAGTCTTTGTCTGGTTTTGTTCAAAAAAAATTACAAGACATCGGAGTAATCTTCCTTAAGGAAGAAGCACCTGATCATCCACCTTTATGGGAGGCTGAATTTTACATTGGTCAAATTGTTCATATGGATGTGATGAGGACAAGACATGAAGATTCAACTATTATGGTGTTTTCTAAAGATGCATATTTTTTAACAACAAAGATTATGGTTGTTTTTCTTCTTGTTGGATTATTCATCAAGGGTATGACCAATGATGAATATATGGAGAGTTGTTTCAAACAATTCAAGAAGATGGTTTTTGATCTCGGAGATGATGGTGCCTCAAATTTGAGGACAAATTCTTTTCAAGAAGGAGGGTATGATGTAAACCAAGGGGGCAACCTATATAATTTGTGAGGACAATCTTACAATTAGGAGAGCCAATTGGAGTTCATATTCTTGGAAGGAATTATGAAAGTTTTTAGTTTATTTATTTATTTGCTTAAGTTTAATAAATGAGAATTTATTCTCATGGGTAGTCTTGGGATTTAATTCTGTCTTAGGAGTTATTTCATTTAAATGATCAAGTGTTTATTTCAATTATTCATGTAATATGGGTTAGGAAATTAATTGAAAAAGATAATGTGGAGATAAAAATCTGAAATCTAGCATGCTTGATTTATGGGAATTAATCTCATATTCTTGCTTAGAGATAATGTGAAGATTAAGTTGATTTAAGCATCACAATTCAGTCAACCACACGTCAAATTAAATTTGGCAACCTTTGGCATTGGAGATCAAACAAAAACGTGGAGACCAAGTCAAACAATCAATTTCAACTTAACCAACATCATTTGATGCACAATTAGGATCTTATCTACATGATTAATTAGGAATTTTATTTTATTAGAAGATAATTTGGATTCTATCTTAGTCTTATCTTTATTCAGCAAGGCGGATTGCCTATTTATATTTTATTTGATCATTAATAAAAGTTAAGTTTGTTTTTATCAGGGGCCTAATATATGACATATGATAAGGTAGATTATGCTAGATTGTTTTCGTGAACATGTTAGACTCATATTAAAAAAAACTTATTTAGCTTAACAGGTTACATTTTAGGTCATCTAAAAAGTATATTAAGCATAAAGACCCGTCTATTTAGTTATATTTAGTTATATTGTATTACAATATTGAAATTATATTATTTGAATATAAGCCATATTATTATATATATAATTTTAATATAAAAATGTATACAAAAATATTATTTAATTATTAGAGTTAGATAAACCTAACTAAAAGTATGTCTATTAACTCATTTAAATGTAAACATGATAGTTTATTTCATAACTATATAGTATAACAAACCTTTAAACATACTAACAAGTCATACCAAACTTTTAAACATATCATACCTAGGTTTTGGAAGTTTTTAAACATACTAACAAATTAGACTTAGACTCTTATTATACTATATAAGATTGAAGGCAAAACCTAAGTTGTTTCCGCCTTTAACTTCTATCATGCAACAAGTCAAACCTGTATTTGACTAAGAAATATACATTGTTTTCATTCATTCATATCTTAGTTGAGACGCATGGGTGTTATCAATTACACTTCGGAAGAAATACCCAGAAATACACATGTATTCTCCCCCCTTGAACATTTATTTTTGTAGGGATATTGACAAATACTTCTTAAAAATTCTGACTAGATGATCTAGTCAACATTCTATAGTTTTAACAATTATTTAGAAATAATATGTAAAATTATTATATAAAAATAACATTTACAATCAATAGTAACTTCCAAGATAACCTTTTCTTATGAATTTATATTTTCTTTGAAATTGATTTTATAATAGACAAAAAAAATTTTGATGGAAAAAAAAACCATATATAAACAAGGCGACCCACAAAGTTGACTTGTGATGCCATATAGAAAAGAAATTAATGTCTTCCTAGCTTCCTCAAAGTCTAGTGTGAAAGTGAAATTTGGCGAGTGATACGTCACCCACAAGTGAGAAAAGAATCACATAAGAAGTATAGGATGACTGAAAACAAAGGTTGAGAAAAGATAAAAAAAAAATGTATACATTGATAATAGAAAAATATTAAATACTATTATTGATGTAAATCAAGGGGACAACCTATAATTTATGGAGGACAATCTTACAATTAGGAGAACCAACTAAAGTTGAAAGAAATTGTGAAAGTTTTTAGTTTATTTATTTATTTGCTTAAGTTTAATAAATGAGAATTTATTCTCATGGATAGTTTTAGAATTTTAGGATTTAATTCTGTCTTAGGAGTTATTTTATTTAAATGTTCAAGTGTTTATTTCAATTATTCATGTAATATGGGTTAGGAAATTAATTGAAAAAGATAATGTGGAGATAAAAATCTGAAATCTAGCATGCTTGATTTATGAGAATTAATCTCATATTCTTGCTTAGAGATAATGTGAAGATTAAGTTGATTTAATCATCAAAATTCAGCCAGCCACAAGTCAAATTGAATTTGGCAACCTTTGACATTAGAGATCAAACAAAAACGTGGAGACCAAGTCAAGCAAGCAATTTCAACTCAATCAACCTAATTTGATGCATAGTTAGGATCTTGCCTACATGGTTAATTAGGAATTGTATTTTATTAGAAGGTAATTTGGATTTTATCTCAGTCTTATCTTTATTCAGCAAGACAGATTGCATATTTATATTTTATTTGATCATTAATAAAAGTTAAGTTTGTTTTTGAAAAAATTGGATTGAATTCCTAAAGTTGAGTCAAAGCTCCTTAATTTGAACTTATCAAGATCCTTATTCTTGTGGCGTTCTAAGACTCATCACCCTCTCGATGTGACGTCTAAATTCTTATAAATGATTTTTCCTTGTGGTGAATATCATTGACTTATCAAGCTCTTAAGCTTGTGACATCTCCATCTTCATATCTTTTCCATTTCCCCCCACAATTCTATTCTAAAATTGGCCTAAAAATCTCTATCAATACCAAAATCGAATTCTGATTTATAAAGCTCGTAATTCCAAGCTAAAACAATCCTACAATCAAAGGCATCCCCTGGAGGTTGTCATCAAGTGGTCATCAGAGCTAGTTTTAGCTTGAAACCCAAGTCATGGCCGAGGAGGCCAACCAAAGGACAAACATCTTCCATTCTAGGTGTTTGGCCCATGGAAATGTCTGTTTATTAAGTATTGATGGTGGATGTACCAACATGGATAGTTCAAGGTTAGTTTCAAAACTAAACCTTGCGACTAAACCACATCCCACTCCTACCAACTACAATGGTTATGTGAGATTGGGGAGATTATTATGAACCAACAAGTGGAGGTTCCCTTTTCAATAGGGAAATATGAAGATGTAGTTCTTTATGATGTGGTTCACATGGAGACCAACCATATACATTTGGGTCGTCCATGGCAAATGGACAAGAGAACCATCCATGATGGATTCTCAAACAAATACACATTTTTTCACCAAAACCGAAAGGTGGTGTTATGTCCCTTATCTTCTGCGCAAGTGATTGAGGATCGAAAGATTTTGAAAAAGAGAATTGAGGATGAGAGAAAGGAAAAGTTGTGCAAAATTGAGAGCGAGAAGAAAAAATGAGGAGAAAAGAGTCATTAGAAGAAAGAGGAAGATTGGTGAAGAGGAGAGAAATTTCCTTACAGAAAAAAGTAAGGTTGGAAATGTGTTGAGTCCAAAACAGCCCCTACCCCCACTCTAGGATGGAAAATTATTTTTTACCACTAACAAGTCTTTGTCTGGTTTTGTTCAAAAAAAATTACAAGACATCGGAGTAATCTTCCTTAAGGAAGAAGCACCTGATCATCCACCTTTATGGGAGGCTGAATTTTACATTGGTCAAATTGTTCATATGGATGTGATGAGGACAAGACATGAAGATTCAACTATTATGGTGTTTTCTAAAGATGCATATTTTTTAACAACAAAGATTATGGTTGTTTTTCTTCTTGTTGGATTATTCATCAAGGGTATGACCAATGATGAATATATGGAGAGTTGTTTCAAACAATTCAAGAAGATGGTTTTTGATCTCGGAGATGATGGTGCCTCAAATTTGAGGACAAATTCTTTTCAAGAAGGAGGGTATGATGTAAACCAAGGGGGCAACCTATATAATTTGTGAGGACAATCTTACAATTAGGAGAGCCAATTGGAGTTCATATTCTTGGAAGGAATTATGAAAGTTTTTAGTTTATTTATTTATTTGCTTAAGTTTAATAAATGAGAATTTATTCTCATGGGTAGTCTTGGGATTTAATTCTGTCTTAGGAGTTATTTCATTTAAATGATCAAGTGTTTATTTCAATTATTCATGTAATATGGGTTAGGAAATTAATTGAAAAAGATAATGTGGAGATAAAAATCTGAAATCTAGCATGCTTGATTTATGGGAATTAATCTCATATTCTTGCTTAGAGATAATGTGAAGATTAAGTTGATTTAAGCATCACAATTCAGTCAACCACACGTCAAATTAAATTTGGCAACCTTTGGCATTGGAGATCAAACAAAAACGTGGAGACCAAGTCAAACAATCAATTTCAACTTAACCAACATCATTTGATGCACAATTAGGATCTTATCTACATGATTAATTAGGAATTTTATTTTATTAGAAGATAATTTGGATTCTATCTTAGTCTTATCTTTATTCAGCAAGGCGGATTGCCTATTTATATTTTATTTGATCATTAATAAAAGTTAAGTTTGTTTTGAGAAAAATTGGATTGAATTCCTAAAGTTGAGCCAAAGCTCCGTAATTCGAACTTATCAAGATCCTTATTCTTGTGGCGTTCTAAGACTCGTTACCCTCTCGGTGTGGCGTCTAAATTCTTATCAAGGATCCTTCCTTGTGGTGAATATCATTGACTTATCAAGCTCTTAAACTTGTGGCATCTCCATCTTCATATCTTTTCCATTTTCCCCCACAAATCTATCCTAAAATTGGCCTAAAAATCTCTATCAATACCAAACTCGAATTCTGGTTTATAAAGCTCTTAATTTCAAGCTAAAACGATCCTACAATCAAAGGCATCCCCTAGATGTTATCATCAATTATTGTGTCATTCATCATTCATATATAATGATTATTGACTTTTAAGAAAAAGTAGTACAAATAAATGATAAATGATATAGTGACAAATTATAAACTTTTTCACCTTAAAATTGGTTGCCAAAGGAAGTTGAAGAACTTTTCGAAGTTCTCATTGTGGTTTATAGAATATTTATAGGTGTTAACTTTTGGAGTCAAAAAAAGGAGTGGGGAGGCTTTAAAGCTTCTAAGATAAGCATACACCTAATGATAATGGGGTAAATGGAGATTAAATTAGGAAGTTTAAGTGGTTGCTATCTTTTCAGGATTTATAGTCCACTGCTTGTGGGTTTGTGTGGGATGAACTAGTAGTAGTGAGTTATGCAAGTGCTAACTGCCTATAATTGAACAATATGGAAATTCAAAGTTTATCCAGATGATGACAGATTTGTATTGATCATATATAAATGAAATCAACAAAAAATATAGAAACGAAATCAACACACTTTACACTGACATCATGTTAGGTGCCATATCATCATAGAGAGATGTTAAGTACCAGATCATAGAGAAGGTATATATATAATGTAGAATAAGTGAAGGTGAAAGCATGATTTTAGATTAGGGGACTCCAAGATAAGTTTTACATGACTTAGTTTGATTGAGCTGTCAATACAAACCACACATATGGCTAATGGATTGGGTGTCTCTCTATTTTTACTAAGCAAATACGAAATCTCTTATAACCTCTTTGTACCTTTGGTAGACCTTTAATAAAATTACTATTACCGATAAAAAAAGAATATATATAACACAATTGAGAGAAAAAGGAATTAACATAATATTGAGGAAATTTTATTGATTAAAGAGGGGTTTTCGGACGCTCCAACTTGGTATGCAATAATATTGATAACCCTACTCATGTTATAGCGCTTTTGAGAGCTAGAATTTGCCTCAATTATTTTTCTTTTGCCTCTAGCTTTACCCAGGTTAGCTTATGATGTTTCAAGGGTTTGTTGGATTTTGTGTGGATTAATATCACTACCCTTTTATATGTATCATTTACTAAAATAGTGATCTCATTATTGCATATTCTAGACATGTCGAAATGGGTCTGTCTAGTATGCTAAAGCCCATAATTCATTGGGTTTGAATTTCTTATTAGTTTTAATCAAATTAGCTTATGCTACTTCAAGGGTTTGTTGGGCTTCTTGTGGATGAATAATACCCATTTACGCATAATTTATTAAAATAGTGATTTAATTATTGCGCATTTTAGATATATGAAAATGGGGTTGTCTGATTTGTTAAAACCCGAAATTCATGTCTTTTGTATCTTATTAGTTATCATTTCTTAATATTGGACTTTTTAGGTTGATTTGATCAGACTGTTTTAAAATTGGGCTTAGACTAAGCTACCCAACCAATTTTAGACTACCTTTTTGAAGACCTTACACTTAGTAATAATTATTCATAACATATGTATATAAAGTGTCTTAACATTATTTGACACACAATAAATACCTCCTTGTTGGATTGACTTGCAATCAACTCCTCAACCATTGACATAATAGAGTTTAAAACTGGATCTATGACATTAGAGCATAGACATAATATTAGTAATTCACTTTTTTAATGAGGGCATTATTGGGGGAAACTAATCATAGCATATATCGGACTCAAGAGCCCAGGTGTAGATGGTGGACTCGGTCCAGTCCTTCCAAATAAGGCAATAGGGACAGTAGCCCAAAGAGAAACAAAAGGAAACGCGGTTGCGTATGGCGCGACGCGAGTGTACCCCACGGCAGAAACCAACAACAACAACAACAACCGAGCGTGGTGGTTCAGTTAATTCGGATAGCACATAGTTCAGGGAAGAGAAAGAAAGGTTGATCGCACCACCGCGAAAGATCATGATGTGGGTATTCTACCTGATATCACTGCCATTAACTTTAGGGATGGTAATATTTCCTTTAAGGTACTTCGCTGGCCCTGATGTCCCTCGCTACGTTCTCTTCACCGTTGGATATACATGGCTCTCTTCTCTTTCCATCATCGTTCTCGTCCCCGCTGATATCTGGGCGGTACTACTCCTACTCCAATCAATCTTTTTTTATATTATCGATTACCATTATTAAACGAATTTCCTCAATTTCTATATCTTTTGGCTAAAAATTTAATTACTATATGGTTTCGTTTGTTTATTAATACATTATAGGGTTTTAAATAATGATTTATCTAGCTTGCCTTTTCCACTCTATCCTAATATGAGTTCTCACATTTTATGCGATATGAACTATTATAATTATTATTCCCTTAGTCCTCATTTACCATACATTTTATATTTTCTTCATTAGTGGATGGTATTTAATATAAGTCTATAGTACTTAGCAACACCCTCTTTGATTTATAATTGAGGAACATGTGTTTATATTACATAGGAGCATCATATGCCTTATTGGTATTCCGTAGACTGTAGTTTCTAGTAATGATGTGTTAGTCCAAGTAGAAGGGGCTTGGATCACTTAAATATGTGGTCCTGGGGTCCTATCCCTGGATTCATGTGTATGTAAAATACACAATCGGGAGGGGTCCCCACTTAGGTGCCCGAGTCCTGATCGTACCCTAGGAGTTTAGTCTATATCTATCGAGTGAGAGCCTCGAGCACTAGCCAACATTTTTATGAAAAAACACGGAAAAAGTAAATATAAATATATACGACATAGGCAAAAGGAACTGGCTTGCTGCCTTTCTCTAGTTGATTATTTTTCTAATTGGCTGTAATTTTCTCATGCTTCTGTGTAATGTTTATATCTTGAAAGTGTTGTCTGTTTCCAAGAGAGTTTTGAATACATTGATTAGCACTTTTCTTGTATTTTGGGTCGTTTCCTTTTGATTTATCAATTTTGAAAATAAAACTTCGGTGGCTTGGGGTGTGGTTGCTTTTGTCTCTTACAATCGTAAGCAATGCATGATTATGTTAACAAACCAATCAAAACTCAAGTGCCAAAAAAGAGGGGAAAACTTGTTATTAATATTAAAAAGTTTATCATTGCCATCGGTAAATCACTATAATCTGTCAACTATCAAAGGTTTTTGAACAAACCTAATCAAAACTTAAGTTCCTAAAAGCTTATTCCATAGCATTCCAAGTAAATGCAGAATAGGATTGCTATTTCTCTCTGAATTCCAAAACACTTAACAAAAAATCGGTAGAAGTAGCTTCACGAGATTCACGATTCTGTTAATTGCCAGTTTCCAACAGAAATACACCTTAAGGGGAGTCTTAACCAGTTAAGTTTCTAAGAGGACTGGATATCAAGAAATTCTGAACAGCTGAGGATTTCATATCTGAAGTTTGAAGAAAGATTTAATTGTCAAGCTTCAATAATGGTCTAAAAGTGTTATAGTTTCTGATTCTAAGTTCTAACACAATTGTTATGCTACCTCCATGTTGTGGGCAAGGCAGATATATGGCCTTTTATTTGTAATTAAGCTTGTCATTTTTTTATTTTCTGTTTAGTTCAAATTACCATTTCTTTCACTTATACATACGGTGTATTAGAGGGTGGGCCTCGGTGCAACAATAAGGTTGCTGCTTAGTGACCCAGATCGTGGTTTCAAATCTTGGAAACAATCTCTTTGTTTGTGAGGTAAGGCTGTATACATCTGCCTTCTGCCCTCCCATATCCCACTAACTGGGAGCCTCGTGCACCGGGCCACTCTTTTTTATACATAAGGTCTATTTTTTCCCTTTCAAAAGTCATATTTTTAAAACCTTTTTGCATCGTTAACAGTTGAAAACAATTGCAGCCAATTGAAAAGCTTGTGCTTTTATTTCATTCATATAATGGTGTTTCTTTACCACATACAGACAATATCTTCCAACCATGAAACTGCAGGCATTTCTTTCTTTTGGAGTTGGTCATATTGGAGTACATTTTTGCTTACATGGTACGCTTCATTTAGAAGTTTTTATTAATACATGCTTGCATCACTGTGACAACCCTTTGTGTAGTTCAAATGATATGTATTTTCTAGAATGGCTAATTTTTGAGCTGTGTGTTGGAATTTTAAATACTTTTGATTTGCATCAGATGATATCTAGGGCTTTTTTGATCTCCTTCTGTTTATCATGTGAAATTGTGAATGTTGATTTTCTCTCTCTTTGTTTGCAATGAAATATTCATGTTGGCTCCTTGTTTGTGTCAGGGAACTATGTACTTTGTCGTGCATCTGATACAGACTTAGATTATGCCGAAAGAACTATTTAATGTGAATGTCTATAACTATAATTATCATCAACACATATATGATCAAACTAAGATTATTTACTTTGGATTGGTACTGGAATTTGGTATATCTAATATCCAATTTCTTAATAATACATAATGCATACATGCATGTTGACATTTTTTATAATATAGTAGACATTAATCCATGCCTGATGTGGCAATGAATGACAAAAATAATATTTGTTGTGTATACTTGCAGAACTTAGTTGTTTTTTATTCTATTATGCTAATTTGCTTCATTGTCACTCCTTGTCTTCTCATATGCTTGCCTATATGCTATGCATGATTATTGCAAGGAAGTATTGAATGTTATATTTACAGATCAGAAATGCAGATTTCCTCATATGCTTAAATTATATCCTAAGCAGGGCTGCTGCGCCCCTTATTCAGGGTTTTGAAGATGCTGGGGACTTTACAGTGTCAGAAAGATTGAAGACTAGTTTACATGTTAACTTGATATTCTATCTAATTTTGGGATCCATTGGCCTTATCGGACTTATTATTCTCATCATGATGCGCAAGGCCTGGTTGGTTCTTATCCTCTTCACCTTGGTTGTTTTGACATATATTATAGTTTTTTGTTGTATGAACTTAGCTCTAAGTCAAAGCTGTCTAGAGTTTTCTAATCACTTTTTTTATTCTTAATTTTACTCCAAGTGGTCTATAGTTATTTGTCATTAATGTTTGTCTGCATTTTCTGTCATGGATGGGTTCTGAAATTTTGTGCCCGAAAATACATCAAACTCTCTTTCTATTGCTTTTGTGTTTGTCAATAATGAGGGATTCATGTCAACCACTTTTTATGGGGCATCTGTTAAAGCCATGCATTTGCGAATAATTTTTTAATACAAATCATTTAATCTCAATGACGTCTTTGTATTAATCCTGGAGCCCATCTAGTTTCCTCTATGATGACATTTCAAGGAACTCAAGTTGACATCCTACTAATATGCTTGTTTCTAATTATATAGACAAATCATAGGCCATGGTAACTAAGTCCCTGCTTTTCAACACCTATATAAAAGTCATGGGATCATTTGAGGCAAATCCCAGATGTACAGAAGTACATAGAAGTAACATATTTTCAATACACTGAATTAGTTGCTTGTATTGTTTGGTTTTTCAACTAAAGGACACATGTCCATCCTCTGCGATGTCTCATTAATTTATATTTTTTTGACATGATAGTCATGTTTGACAAATCAGCTTGCAAAAACAATTATCCATTTGTGTGTGACTATTATGACATTGTTCAATCCATGTAGTCGGCCCAATCTGGTGGGATAAAAGGCTTGATTTTTGTTGTTGTTGTTGTGTGTGTGAGTATGTTTTCTCTTTGGTTTTAGGTGAAGCCCCACTTTATTTTTTAAATAATTTATAGTTGGTTGATTCTTCTATAAACAGGACTGGAAGTCTTCTGGGATTAGCCATGGCTTTGTCGAATACTTTTGGACTTGTTACTGGTGCATTTCTTCTTGGCTTTGGTTTAAGTGAAATTCCCAAAAGCATTTGGAGAAATGCTGACCAGACAACCCGCCAGAAAGTTCTTACCCACAAAATTGCTAAAATGGCCGTCAAACTTGATAATGCTCACCAAGAACTTTCAAATGCCATTGTTGTAAGTGGTTCATACATGTCTGTAAAATTTCTTTTGTAGTTTTGGTCTTTTCTGTTTTCCGAATCTATATATACAATCTTGAAATTTTGTTACTTGCAAGCAAAATAAGGACCAATTATCATTGTTTACAACTTGTTTCTTAGTTTTATAAGAAACTTATACTAGAATTCCCTCTCTCCCATGTCCTCCTCAAATCCTGTTGGATTAATTTAAAGTTCCAGAAAATACATCAAAAATATAGTAATTTGTAATTTTTAAGCAAAGCAGGGTGGGATTATATAGGTAATAGTGTCTTATATTACATATCCTTGGAATCATAGAATTATGAATTCGTGAAGTTGCATGGAGTTTGGTATCTGATTCCTGTTCGTGCCCTCGTCTTGGTAAGATCTCGTGTCTTACAAAAAATGTTGATAAATTGTTTGTGGTTATCGCAAGTTTTTAAGGAAAGCGTTATTATAGAAGGACATTCTAATTTCTAACAGGGTGACTCAGTCAATTTAAGATTTTTTAACCATTTTGGGATGTGTTAGTTTTCAGCTTTCACCATCGTGTTGGTCAGTTGGTGTTCCAGTAAGAATTACTTCTTCAGAATGAATGTTATCTCCATCCTTAACAACTTGTGATGTTTCTTCTTTTGTCAAAAATAAACAATGTTAAATGTAATATTTTTTTGTTGAAGTGTCAAAGTCCCACATATGATGATAATGTGAGCCAAGAGCCATTTATTGTAACTTGAGCTATCCTCCTCCTATGAGCTATAGCTTTTGGGGTGGAGTTAGCCCCAATTACTCTAACATGGTGTCGGAGCCTACTCGGATCTTGGGCTACATGCAGATGTTCATTCTTGCATAATCCCACTCTGCAGATAAATCACACCTAAGCGTGCGGGTGTGGGGAACTAAAGTATCAAAGTCCCACATAGGGTGACAATATGAGGCAAGAACATTTATGGTAGCTTGAGCAATCCTCTCTGTATGAGCTAGCTTTTTGGGGTGGATTTAGGCCCAATTATTGTAACAGTTTCACCCTTTAGTTAACCCTTTTTACCCCCCAACACCACCAACATTTAAAAAAATCCATAATTTTATGGTGTTTTATATATACAGGTTGCTCAAGCAACATCAAACCTAATATCCAAGCGTGACCCCCTGAGACCTTTCATGGATGTCGTTGATGATATGCTAACTCGAATGGTATTGAGCCTACTTTCCTTGATTCTGATTATGGAACCTGGATGTATGTTTGGATATATATAACCTTCAATTTTCCAGTTTAGGGAAGACCCATCTTTCAAACCACAAGGTGGTCAATTTGGGGAAAGTGATATGGATTATGATACTGATGAGAAGTCGATGGCAACACTAAGACGTCATCTTCGGGGAGCTGCTGAGGAGTACTACAGATATAGAAGGTAAGCAAATGTCAATTTGTTCTTTTAAGTGGGTTTGTTTGGAAAATTGTTATTGAATCCTTTACAATTGTTGTGAATGGTAAATTCATTTGTTATATTCTTCAAGGGAGATAAATGCTTAAGAGAGCAATCTTCATGTTAATTAGAATTCCCACTGTTTATTAATTACATTAATATGAAAAAAAACCTCTTTCTTTACATGGCCCACACACTCTAGGGGGCATTTGGTCTGTCTTCTATTTTCATTTCCACTTGATATATTGTCACTCATATTTACAAAATGAGACTTAGTTTCCTGTTTTCAAACTTTTGAGAAGGAAATGGAGAGGCATTAGGGTAATTGAGAACAACACATTTTTGTAAATATGAGTGAAAACATATTAAGTGTAAATGAAAACAGAAAACAAACTAAGCATCCTTACTTTGATGGTTTCTTTTTTCTCTTTAACCATACTCAATAATGAATCTTCTTATAGTGCTCTGGTTAATTTGGTTTTACTTAATGGACGACAATTTTAGCCGTGCTTCCTAGCTTCTATCTCTGTCTTTCTGACGTTTTCCAATGAGGAAATATATTTAGTCCTGCAACATATTGAATAACCATTGAAGAGTCCTGGTCATAGAAAGAAACTATTCCACTTATTACTGAAATATTTTGATGTACATAGTCAATAAACGCTGTGATGAATTATTAATTTATTGTGCCATTGGTGTTGTTCAACAATTCCACAACAGACTGTTGACTGGATATATATGCCAGCTTGATTATTTAGTTGTAGTTCTTACTTTTGTCACATTGTAATGACTAAGTCTCTTGGAACTTTCCTTATGCTGTTGCTTTTGCAGTGAGTATATGACTTATGTACTGGAAGCCCTTGAATTGGAAGATACGATAAAGAATTATGAACGCCGCACCTCAACTGGATGGTTTGCTTCTATATCCTTATATATATATATTAAAGTTTCTCCCAGTTCACCTTAAACAACCTTTTATACTATCGTTTCAGGAAATATATATCAAGCATTAGACCTGATCGGACTGGCAAGTTGGGGTCTCTATTTGACACTTCAGGTAATTATTTACAATTGTTAATAACCTATTTGTTCCTAACTTTACTGAAAAAAATCTATGTATACATAATTGTTTTTGCATGTAGAATAGTAGTCTAACAGAGAATAAGTATTCAGTGCAATTATGTATTCCGCAGTCATTACAAAACATTCAAGTCTGTCAATGGAAAATTTCCTTGGTTTTTTAAAGAGCATAAAATTTGAATCTAATATTGGCAAAGCTGGTGGGAGTAGTGCAATTCACCCCCCCCTCACACATGCACATAAATGTATATATTATGCTGTTTTCAGAAGTTTCTTCAATTCCATTTTGCTTATGTTCTGTCTTGCACTCAGTTTTTCCTTTCAGTTCTGTCATGTTGGATTTATTTTATTTTATATCATTTCATCATGACAGGTTAACTGCACATTTTCCTTCCTTTTATGAATATGGAATATTTTGATTAGAGGCATTTGGCGGCTTCTGAATAAATGGAGGTTCTTTGCAGAATTTTTCTGGCGATGCATTTTGAGGAAACAAGTTCAGAAAGGCTTGGCTATTATACTTGGTTTAATGTCTGTTGCAATTCTTTTAGCAGAGGCAACTCTTCTACCTAGTGTTGATCTGTCTCTTTTCTCAATCCTCATAAAATCTTTTGGAACACAGGAGATGCTTGTGCAGGTAGATTAAGTTTCTATGATTTTAAGTGTTTGTACTAATCCTGGACACTGAGATGCTGTATATATTTTTGAAATCTTCTCTGACCTTGTCAAATGAAAGTTTTGGATGACGACTCCATTCTAGAATTTTGAAAACCATATAATTATATGGTAGCCTAGTGCACGAGGCTCCCATCTAGTGGGGTCTTAAGAGGGTAGATGTATGTAGCCTTACCTTGACAAGCAAATAGACTGTTTCTAGGATTTGAACATATGATCTCCAGGTCACAAGGCAAACAACCTTGTTATTGTGTCAAGGCTCACCCTCTTGAAAACCATATAATTATATAGCGAAAATTGAAATTTATCATGTCTCATACAAACTTCTTTATGGATTAGTAATATGGGCTCCTCTTGTATGCATATTGGTCAACTACGTACATGCCTTTCTTTTAATATGATTGGTTTTGTGCCTACTTTTTTTAGCAAAATAAACTTGTGTCCTTTTGGTTTAAGATACTCACTACCTGTGACGGTTGTGACTTAACAAAAAAGATCAATTTGGATTCAGTTGTGGAGTGGAGTTGGGTTATACATGAAATTACTGCCAACAAATTACTCATGGAACATCAGATAATGAAAACAGGTTGCTTTTTGAATCATACCTCAATGTTCTGTTCATTTGTTTTAAAGCTCTACCATCGCAGAGGATGGTACTTATAAAATGTTACTCTAGTTCTCCCATGCTGTGAAATATTAATATTTATGAAAAAAACAAACATAAGGGGTTATTAGGATGAATGGGTGATAGTTTCACTTGTGTAAATCACCTGTCGGGAGGAGTTAGGCTTTATTTTATGTTTCTCATACCTTCTCCGAAAATTTGCATGAAATCACATATCTATTTTCTTCCCAGGTGTTTGCTCTTGTTCCTCTCATGTACATGTGCGTCTGCACATACTACTCCTTGTTCAAAATTGGGAGGTTGACATTTTACACATTGACACCCAGGCAGACCAGCTCAGTTAACTTGCTTATGATATGCTCGTAAGTTATTGTTGTTGTTATTAGTACTAATACTACTACCACTGCTACTTATCTCTATTTCTTGAATTGCTAGTGCTATGACTTATAAATAGCATTTACATTCTTTCTTGTTTGCAGTATGGTTGCTCGTTATGCTCCCCCTATCTCATACAACTTTCTCAATCTCATTCGTCTTGGTTCTGATAAAACAACAATATTTGAGCAGGTAGTTCTTTTAACATGGTCGCATGTATTGCTGTCTACTTTGATATTCTCTCGCATATCTCTCTTGCGTAGAGTTCCAAATATCTTTGTCATATAATCCTGGAAAATGCCATTGTCATGGCCACTGATTGAGTGCACATACTGTACATTGAAATAGACATAATCCACTCAACTATTGCTTCATGATGTTTATTAACCCAAGTTTGTTTTCTTCTTTTCTCATTGTCCCATATAGGTGTACTTATTTTTTAAGTGTCTTTTGGTTTTTTGCTTGTATGTAGTATTTTAATGTCATTAAATGCCTTTTATATTGTTGGGAAGTAATTCCCACATCGCCTACCTCATTGTCTCGAGAATGGTTTAAATATTTGTTGAGCTACTCCTCTCATTACCAATTTGTTTTGAGATGGAATCTTAACATGGTATTAGAGTCAAAGTCCAACTTATCTTTGGTTATCATTAGTCAAAGGTAACCCTTCGCCTGCTCTGGCAGACTTCTGTGGGGGCATGTTGAGAAGTAAGCCTCAAATCGTCTACCTCATTGTCTCGGAAATGGTTTAAATACTTGTTGGATTACTTCTTTCATTGTCAATTGGTTTTGAGGTGGAACCTTAACATATATTTTGATTTCTCATTAACTATTCCCATAAGCTAGCAGCTGATAAATTATCAGTAGCTTTATTTGAGAACATTTTTGCTTTCTTTCCTTCCTATTTATTCTTTTTTTCTAATTTGGCACTTCATGTGATATTGATTGCAGCGAATGGGGAACATTGATAAGGCTGTTCCTTTCTTTGGAGATAAGTTTAACAGAATCTATCCACTTATTATGGTTATTTACACCATTTTGGTAGCAAGCAACTTCTTTGACAGAGTATTTGATTTTCTGGGGAGCTGGAAGCGATATATTTTTAAAACGGATGCTGAAGATATGGATGGTTTCGATCCATCAGGGTTAATTATCTTGCAGAAAGGTACAAAAACCAAACTCCATTTGTTGTTAAAACTCTAGTTCAAATAACTAAATATTAAATCACATGAACACATGAATTAGTTAACATCATTGTAATTTGGATATACTCATGCTTGACTATTGAGTTCATATCATTTGTAGAACGGTATTGGATTGAACAAGGGCACAAAGTAGGCGAGCAAGTTGTTCCACTAGCAAGGAATTTTTATAGTGTCGATGTTGAATCTGCCAACTATCCTATGGTATGACAACATGCCACACACAAAAAAAGGAAGCAATCTTCCATTCTTTTTTCCCCACATCTTTATTGTAACATGTAGTTTCACCTCAACATGATTTTGACAGCTGCATGATATGGACATTTGTTACTTTACTCATGTGTTCATACAGTTTACTCATGTTATATAAACTTATTTTGTTCAGGAGAAGAATGGTGTTGAAGTTGACAGAACCTCCCATTCAAGTAATGCAGAAATAAGTAGAAGTGTGCCTAAAACGGCATACAAGGAGGAAACAAGGAGATATAGTTCAAACAGGGAAGTCATCAGCAGCAAGTATGCTGCTGTCAGACAGCAGAGTCGACAAGCATATAAATCGAAGCCCGATGAGACAAACATAGCGTCTGCTAAGGTTTCCTTGCTTCATCAAATCAATGAACATTCTGGTAATACTTCTGAAGTGTCATCTTCAGGTTTGTCTTCAACATGGAAAACAATGAAGACAGGCTTTCAGAGTTTCAAGGCCAACATAGGGGCCAAAAAAGGGTATTTACCATTACCACAAACACAGGAAGATAAGATATCTCGTGCTTCCTCCTCCGAGTCCCTTGATGATATATTTCAAAGAATGAAACAGCCTTCGTTGGACCAAGGTAGGAGTATTTATAATGAAGATGATTAGAGTGGAAGGCAAATATTTGATAGTATGATACCCATAATTTGTGCAAGAAATTGCAAGTGTATTATAATTGGTAATGGAAGCCCATATTATTCACGTACAATATAGTGTGGTATAGTGTGATTAACAAATTATTTTTTATAACAGAAGTTTATGCTCGAATTCTGCCTAAAGATTGAAAGATAGTGTGGTATACAGAAGCTCATACGTTGAAAATTAATATCATACAAAAGGTAGATGATACATAGAAGGAATACTTGAAATTGTTCCAATAGACTGTTCTTGCAGTTCTTTCGTCTGTGTTAGATTCATAGTTTAATTCCACTTTGGTTTTACATACCCTTTTGAGAATAATCTCAAATTGCATTCCTTTTATAGATCTAATGTTTTGCTCGTGAATTTACTCCCCGATCAATTTATATTTTGTAATAGATATAAAAAAAAGTGAGTAAATGTTAGGTTAGCCATTATTAGCTTGAGAGATGGTTCTTGGGTTTGATTACAGCATTCACTGCAATGAAATGCCTTGGTCATTGTTAAATTACATAACCGGTGGGAGCAGTGAATATTGAAATCTATGATAAAATAAAATATAAAAATCCATCGAAATTCCTGAAATATGCCACAATGAAAGCACAATTTAAGGCTCTACAATACAATAGCCTTCACAGTTTATACTTCAAAATTAAAAATCAAACAAAATTAGCAAAACAATATGAACAAGAAAAGCAACTTTACAAAAACAATAAAATAAAAATAGCAACAACAATAAAAAAACATCAATTCTAAGAGTACCAACGACAATTTCTCAATGTTTTTGTCTTCAACAATTACGTCTGAAATTCATTGAAAAAGTTTTCACATCTTTAATATTAACTAATATGCTAAAAAGATCCAGATCTAATTCGAGCTACATTTTGTTAGCTAAGCCCTTATGTTTTGTGGGCTTTTCGGACCAGCCCAAATGAGCCCATTTTAATAGCTTTTGTCCATTTCATCCTATTCAAAAAATGATTTCAGATTACCTGAAACAAACGCTCTTTAAAAAAACCATAGTTCTTATTATTCAGACTGAATTGTTAGAACATTGTTGAAAGGTCATGTAATATAGTTGCTTAATTTGCTGTGAAAAAAAAATATAGTTCCTTAATTAAGTTCTCACCAGATGCAAAACAGTGGTCATATGGGAAATATATTAGATATTTGATCCCGATGTAACATATGTCTGAAAATAATAGTTATTAAACATACATCAGATAACTTAAATTCACAAAACAATTTAATATTGGGATTATAATTAAGTATCAGATTTTATGCTTTCTCAGCAGATTTTCTGACATAATTTACTGATCTTTTATTTTGTATCAGTAGTTGTCACCATCTATTGTAGAATAGAAAAATAAGACAAAGTATTAAACAATCTTAGAACAAGGTTTTGGTCATAAAATTTGCCGACATGTGAGGAGGAGTGCACATGTTTGGATGGGATTGGAGGAAGAAATATAATAGAAATAATATAATACTAAATTAATAATATATTTGAGTTATTTTTTGCTAAATTTTAGCTTATTTTTTTAAGATACATATTTTTAGTAAAAGTATAAATAAATGATTATATTTGTTTGTCCGAGTTGGATATCTTCATCCTATGAATGAGCGATAAATTTTCTTTTTGATATTGGTGATGTACCTTCCATTGAACCACAAATCAAACCTTGTTCTACAACATAGTATGTATTAAATATTTAAAGGTTTATCTTCATTAAATTACCGGATCAATTCCCTGCTGTATACTAACTAAATAAATGGATGATGGAAATGATTCTTTTAGTAACAATGAATAAACAAATAACCTAAGCCCGGAAAAGCCAGATCTTGGGCAAATTGGCAGGTGCAGGTTGCTTTCATGTGTGCCCCATGTTCATACTCACCTATCTATATCTCATCAGGTCTAGAGGTTTAAGAGTGTATTAATTAATAGGAAAATAAAATATCTCATTAGGAGATAAGTTACAAAGTCACTAATATTCTATTTTTTTTAGTTTTTAGAAATATTTTTGTATAAAAATTTCAAATAATATATCTGTCATAATTTTAGTGATTATATGAGATAATTTATCTTCTCATATCAACATATATTTTATTCTTGTTCCAGCTCGGTCATACTCGGCCTGTCAACCCCAGAAGAATCTATTAGCCCGGTATCCTCAGGCTGCCCCTTTCTACCCAAGTACCTCGTGCAATACTCCGCATCTCCCTATCATTCGCCTTAGATGGGTTCACCCATATCAGATGCAATAAATGCTCATGACGCGACATTAAGGCATCTGACACGCTATTTAATGCACATCAGGCATGCTATTTAATGCACCTTTGACATGCCATTTAATGCGTCGTTGACTCGTCATCAATGTCAGACAACAAACCACCTGTCACGCTGCCTGAACATTCTACCTACCCCGACAAATTGACAAGGGCAGATCCGCAGGTCAAGCAAGGACGACCAGAGTACGTCCCTTGTACCCGTTAAATGCTGGCCAATGACCAGATACAATCTCATCACTTTTTAAGATCTATAAATAGAAGAGACCACACATAGAGTATAATTAATTCTCATTCCCTCATTTATTGCTCTAACTTCTTTCTTATTTGTTCCTTTATCTCTCTAGAATACTCTACTGACTTGAGCGTCAGAGAACATTTTCAGGTACTTCCACCGGCGGGTCCAGACGACAATCCGACCAAGTCACCTGATCTCCTACATTCTACCGACCATCCATCCTCAGCTTCCGATCGTCCATTCTTAACAGTAAAGAATATTGGCGTCGTCTATGGCTTACCTACAACATGGTGACCACTCGTAACCAAGCTTAACCACCTAGCCATGCAGAACCACTAAATCTAAATCACAACACCCCTTCCATTGAACCCCCAATAGTAGTGCAACCATCTCACCAAACTAGCTAGAGTCATCCCCCAAACACCACCCTAAAAGCACGCACTACCCAACAACTCCTCCACATGATCCAAACTCAAGGCCAAATTATTCAGCAACAGGTCCACCTACTAGCCAAGCTTCACCAACATAAACCAGAACCCAGTAACGGACCCTCGTGGTCAGTTGCCGATAACTTCGTTGAATCCGCCAATGTATCTAGGCTAATAGCCCCCTCCCCCCAAACACGAAAACCACTCAGATAACTCAACCCCCCGACCACAACTCCTCACGAGCAAGACATCCTTTAACAGAAACCATCATGTCCTCACTACTCCCAAATCATCTTACCCGACCCAACAACATCGACTAGTACGATGGAACAAGTGACCCACAAGATCATTTAGATGTCTTTGAAGACTCAATGCTTTTTTATGGGGCCGCCGACCCCATCATGTGTCGAGCATTTTCCCTCAATCTGAAACGCGCTGCCTTGTAGTGGTTTACTCGCCTCGTACAAAAAAACATCGACCAATGGGCCACTCTCGCCAACAAATTCAACATCCGCTTCACAACAAGCAAAGAACAACCTCGCTCTTCCTACACCTTGTCTGGTATACTGCATGAGTCCCATGAGCCCCTCCGAGCTTACCTAGACAAATTCAACTCGGAGGCCATGAAGGTTTGCACCCTGAGCCTAGAGGTGGCGGTGCATATTTTAGTGACAGACTTGTAGGATGGCCTCTTCAGACAGGAGTTGGCTAAATATTCAGACCTCACACTAGAAGAACTCTGATATAAGGCTCAATAATTCATCAATCTGGAAGAAACTCATCCTAACCGCCCATCCATCGAGCATAGAGAATACCAACTCCCCTCACGGAAAGACAAACGCCCAAAAACACATGAACACCTTCGAGATGATCCACCCCGACAACCCAAAAAACCTAAATACATCTCCTACACTCCCTCAATGTTAGCCGCACTAGAATCCCGCAAGAAGTTATGACCAACCCTTTAGTCCAGCTCCCCAAACCCAATCCGAGCAGGAAATTAGGGACCCAAGACTGCTCCAAATATTGTGACTTCCACACCTTCTTTGGCCATGTAACATAATAGTGTACCCACCTAAGGGACACTATCAAATTACCTGATTCAAGTTGCACACCTTCAGAAATTTATAGCTTGTATCCACCAAGAGCGATCACTACCTCTGCGTCGATCCAGTCCTCCTCGGAGATACCCCCCTCCAATCAACAAGCACGTCCTCTGAAAAGAGACCGGGGAGACCATTATCGCTCCAACAAAATACGACAATGGAGTCCGGTGGATATCAACACCATATCCGTTGGATTCGCTGCTGGTGGTACATTCACGACAGCCCAAAAAAGGTATGTCTGGGAAGTCATACAATCAATTGTACGCAAACCCTGTCAGTATCAGGGCCACCAGGCAACACCCTCGAAAATGAACAATAAAAAAGTGGGACGTTTGTTTGTTGACCAAGGTAGTTCAAAGGACATCATGTTTCAAGACCTGTTCACAAAGATGGAACTCAAAGACAGGGACATGTTGACATATGATGGATAGCTTGTCTATTTCACTGGACAAGGAATCACCCCCGAGGTTATGTTGATCTATGGCTAACTGTCGAAGAGCGACCTTTAACCCGGGCGATTCAAGCAAAGTTCTTGGTTATCGACTGTGTCTCGGCTTACAATGCCATACTCGGTCGACCAACACTAAACCATCTTGAAGCAATTGTCTCCATCCTGCATCTTTGCATGAAGTTTCTCTCATTCTATCTCCGGGTAGGCACCGTTAGGGAAGACCAACATAGTGCAAGAAGTTGCTATCAGATGAGTCTTCGGCCGAACCACACTTTAGTACGGGCACCATCCCCCAAGAAAAAACAACGGGGTGTGCACTTAGTGGAGCTAGATGCCAGGGTAGACACAAAATACATATGATCTCAGGCAGAAGGAGAAAAAACCTCCCTTCAACTCGGCCCCTTAAAAGAAAATCTGGTATATGTCGGCTGTAATCTCAACGAAGCTCAAAGGTCCAAACTGATCAAGTGCTTGAAGACAAACAAGGGTCTTTTTGCCTGGTCCGCTATGGATATGCCCGAAATCGACCCCTCAGTGGCTTGCCATCGACTCACGACGAATCCAGGGGCAAGGCTGGTGGTCCAGAAGAAAAGAAAGATGGGCGCTGAAATTTAGGATCGTTTAGCTTGAAGCCTTGAGCTTTTTAAGTTTTAATTCGGTTTTGGTGAATTATGAGGAATTTGAGGTTGTTTTAGTGAGGGAAATGTTAAAGATTATAAGGGGGAAGCGCCACAAGCAAGAATGCTTGATACGCTAGTGTTATTCGCCACAAGCTAGGAAGCTTGATAAGAATTCATCAATGGTGGCCACAACCAACAATGGAGGTTTTTAGGAGAATTCTCTCAACTAAAATAAACACAAGGTTTTCTCAAAATTAAACTTGACTTTATTAATGAATAAGCAAAATTATAAATAGACAATTTGCCTTGGCTGAAATAAACTAAAGATAAGTCTAAAGATAAAATCCTAATTATCTTTGAATACTAAAAGATAATATCCTATTTAATCAAATCTGAAATGCAAATAAAAATCCTAACTAATCTTAAGCTAATGTGAAGATAATGAAATTTAAAATCCTAAATTATCAAATAGATAAGATCTAATCCAAACTGGTTGGTTTGTTGAAAAGATAATGTTTGACTAAGTTGGTCAAAACAAATCTATTTTTACTTGAATCCTTGATTGTAGCTATCCAACCTCTTACCTTTATCTCCTTTGATGTAATCAATTTATTCCTAAGTCTACATGAGAATGAATTCTCATTTATTCATAACAATAAAAATAACCTAAGTTGGAACATAACCTAAGGACATAAATGTCCTTCTCACATACCCTCTCCTGGGTCAATTGTGTCCTTTGATACTTTAAGGACCCCTGCCTTAGCCTTAGCCCTAGTTGTAGGACTATCATGACTTCTCTTGCCATTGGGTTCAAAGGCTGCCCTAGGAGAATTTGCATCACCCCCCCCTTCAAGTGACTTCATCCTCAATTAGCCTTCATTCTTATATTTCTTTCTATCCTTGCCATGATCTTTTAAAGAATGACTAAGTGTAGAAATTTTTATAGCCTTGGAAGTAGGAACAATGTCAAGTGTAGGTTCGACCATTAACTTGGCTTTTGCCTCACTTTCCTTCTTTTCTTCTTTAATCTTAGCCTTTAGCATCTTTTGGTCCTCATGGACTTGTTTAGGGCTCAGAGGGGCTAACACTACCATGTGACCATGGTGCATAAATGAGACTTTGTTGGTGAAATCATTATGGCTAGTGTTCTTTTCATATTGTCATGGTCTCCCCAACAACATGTGGCTAGCTTCCATAGGAGCCACATCACATAAGACCTCATCATGGTAATGCCCTATGGAGAAGGGTACCATGACTTATCTATCCACAACCAGCTCACCCACATCACTCAACCATTGGACTTTGTAAGAGGTGGGATGTGATTTAGTTTCAAGGTCTAGCTTTGACACTAGCCTTTGGCTAACCACATTAGAGCAACTACCTCCATCAATGATCAACATGCATACCTTGCCTTGGACCAAACATCACGAGTGAAATATATTATTTTTTGGCCCTCTTCATACCTCTTGACTTGGCTGCCAAAGAACTTTCTCATTATTAAAATATCACCATCAGGCATGAATGTATCATCATCACACTCCTCTCCACTAGATGGTTCAAATTGGGATTCAATGACACCATTAGTGATCACCATTGTCCTTTTTGTAGGACATTGAGAGGCAATGTGACCATGGCCAAGACACTTGAAACACTTCACGTTTCTAGTCTTCCCATTGGTCTCCACGGCTGGTTGGGTGGTTTTGTGGCTGCCCACGACCTCCTTAGCCTTAGGGCTCTCCCTTTTATGCTCCTTTTTCCAAGAGTGAGACCTTGAAGTACTAGAGGAGTACTTAGACTTCTTCCTCTCGATTTGTTGCTCTACCTTCATATCCAGTTCCTGCAACTCCACCACATCTTGGATTTCAGGATTCAATCCATGAAGAAATCTAGCCATTGTTGCTTCACGGTCCTCATTGAGGTTGGACCTAAGCAAGGCTAATTCCACGGCTTTGAAATAATCATCGACTGTTTGGGATCTTTGAGTGAGCCTCTGCAGCTTGTTATGAACATCCCTGTTATTAGAATGAGACACAAACCTTCTCTTCATTGGTCTCTTCATCTCAGTCCATGTATCAATGGCTACATCTCCACATCTCACTCTATCCTTTTGGTGTTGATCCCACCAAACCATAACATATGGCAATTAAAGACTTTCTTTGCCACCTTTTATTGAAATTCAATGGTTGTCACCTTGACTTTCTTTGCCTCTGAATAGTCATGGCAATTAAAGACTTGTTCCATCTTTAATTCTCATGCCAAGTAGCCCTCTAGATCACTCATCCCCAAAAATTGAGCTCTGAATTGCTTTAATTATGATTAATTGTATTGAAATCATTAAATATGATGAAAACTATGATATGACTTCCTTTACGTGGAATTGGTGCACTTAGAAATTTGTCATGAATATCTTAGGTGATTATCTCTTGGGAAAAAAATTCTTGAACTTCTTTGAGAAAGATTAATATTTATATATATTTTTTTGATTGGATGTAATGACTATTCTCATACATATCTTCTAGGTGATACTTGTCACTAAAAAAATGATTGTTTTTTTAACGTTATGAATATGTTCCTAATATCATAATCAGTGCACATTTGATTTTATGGGAGATTAAAATCTTAATTTGCATGAAGATTTTGTTTATTATATTCAAATCAATGTATGTGTGATTTTAAGCAAAATTAAAGTCATGAAGATTTTGTTCTTGATATTATAATCAGTGCTTATGTGATTTTCACAAAGATAAAAATCTTAGTTAATAACTTTGTTCTTTGTATTAAGATCAATATATGTGTGATTTTATGCAAGATTAAGGTCTTAATTAACATGATGGTTTTTGTTCTTGATATTATAATCAATCTATGTGTGAGTTTAGGGAAGAGTAAATCTTAAATGCCTCGGTCCAGATAGCGCTTGGTATGTCCTCCAAGAAATCCATGAAGGGAGTTGCGTTCATTGCCTCGACACAACATCACTCACCAAGAAGATACTTCAGGCCGGATATTATTGGCCGACCATGGACAAAGATGCCTTTGAGTTCACCAAGAAGTACGCACCCTGTCAATTATTTGCTAACCTCCACAAGGCCCCCCTGAAGAGCTAACTACAACAATGACCCCATGGCCATTTTGCATATGGGGTATGGACATTCTGGGACCATTACCAGTGGCAATCGGACAACTTAAATTTATGATAGTGGCGGTCGACTACTTCACTAAATGGATTGAAGCTGAACGCTTATCCAACATCACGGCGGCCAACATCCGGAAATTTACTTGGAGGAATATCATAACGAGGTTTGGGATACGTGCTGCAATAGTCATTGATAACAGAACTCAATTTTCTAACCGGAAGTTCAGAGAACTACTATCAAGCCTTCACGTCAAACAACATTTCACTTTAGTTGAGCACCCTTAGACAAAGGGTCAGGTGGAAGCGGCTAACAAAGTCCTCCTCCGTGGGATAAAAAAATATTGCAAGAAGACAAGGGAGCATGGCCATAGCAGTTACATCATGTCCTATGGGCTTACCGTACAACTCCTCACTCCACCACCGAGGAGTCGCCTTTTAACCTTACTTACGGGTCTGAGGCTATGATCCTTGTGGAGATCGGTGAACCCACCTGGCGGACAACATACTTTGATGAAACTACCAACTCGACCATCTTGAGACATAGCTTGGACTTGATCGAAGAGAAGAGAGACCTAGCCAGAATTAGAGTGACCACCGTCAAAAGGAGAGCCACCAAAAAAATACGACAGAACGATGGTACCTCGAGGCTTTGAAACATGCAGCTTAGTACTCAAGAGGGCTGCCATCGGAAAGACAAAGGGCAAACTGGCACCCAATTGGGAAGGACCATATCGAGTAACCAGCAAGACCAGCAAAGGGGCCTACAAGCTCGAAGACCTAGCAGGGAAAGAGATCCCCCATACTTGGAACGCGGCAAACCTATGACAATTTTTCACTTGAAAATGTAAATCAGTGTCAAACCTTTATACGGCTGAGCAAAATGATGTAACCAAAGCCAACTTATATGTTAACGAGGTATTATTCAGATGTCTTTCATAAGTCCTCTTGGTCGCTAACAATATAACCCCAGAGGCGTGGGTCAGTTCCCATCTGGCGGCGATTCACTCTACAAATCCAAGTCAGGACGAAGTCCTATTGGTCGCCAACAATATAACCCCAGAGGTGTGGGCCAGTCCCACTCTGGCGGCGATTCACTCTACAAACCCAATCTAGGACCAAGTCCTCTTGGTCGCCAACAATGTAACCCTATGAGGAGTGGGCGAGTCCGCCTCTGGCGGCGTTCACTCTACAAACCTAAGCTAGGACCAAGTCCTCTTGGACGCCAATAATATAACCCTAGAGGCGTGGGCCAGTCCCCCTCTGGCAGTGGTTAACTCTACAAACCCAAGCCAGGACCAAGTCCTCTTGGTCGCCAACAATATAACCTTAGAGGCATAGGCTAGTCCCCCTCTGACAGCAGTTTCAATACTTAATGGTTATCCAACATCCTCAATTTTAGAAATGGTTATACCCGAATAACTAATACTTAAGGGTTATTCAACATCCTCAAGTTCAAAACAGTTATACTCGAATAACTAATACTTAATGGTTATTCCATTCTCATTCAAGTTCAACATCATTTTTAACCGAGCAATTGTTACTTAGTGGGTAGTCCATTATCATTCAAGTTCAACAACATTTTAAACCGAGCAATTTTTACTTAATGGGTATTCCATTCTCATTCAAGTTCAACAAACATTTTAAACCGAGCAACTGTTACTTAATGGATATTCCATTCTCATTCTAGTTCAACAACATTTTAACCGAGCAATTGTTACTTAATGGGTATTCCACATTTTCATTCAAGTTTAATATCAGTTCACCTGTTAACATAACATTCTCATTCAAGTTCAAAAATGATTACCTTTACTACTTGAGGAATGTCCCATATTTTAATAATGATATCCGTTCAACCCTCACTTCAACATCAATTAAGTTGTAAGCCAGATCTTACTGATTATCCACATGATTAGTTATCCGATTGGTTGATTAGTTGATTAATTATTTCGGTCAACAAGACATTACAAGAGCAAAAACAAAATAACACAGTAGATAAAATGACAAAAGGTCTTCATTATAAGCACAGTAGATAAAATGACAAAATGTCTTCATTGAAAACAAGAAATTACAAGCGCAGAAACAAAATAAAAATAACTAAACCTAATTCCCCCGCCACCTCTGGTCAGAACTGGGAGGGCGACGAGGTCTTTATCTTCATTCACGACGAGCCCGCCCTCGGGGGTAACCCGAGCATCTATCCTAGTCCAAGACCAGCCAGCATCAGGATAAACCAAGCTGACCTGGGCAAGGGCATTATCTCATCCAGCATTAGCTGCCCCACCAACATCATCCTCCAACTTCAGATAGGCAGCCTTGAGGTCATCCAACTCCTTATGCACACGTGTATTCTCAGCCTCCAACGTCTTCAACTTATCCCCAAGTTGAAGCCTCTCGTCCTCACTCCTCGGAAGCCGATCAGCCAGAGCCTGCGCCTCCAGTTTAGTGGTCCCCACGTGTATCTTGGCCAACATCTCCACTTCTCGGGCAGCCTTCAGCTAGAGGGACACCGTAGAGAGTTGCTTAGCAGCTGAGAGGTTCTGAGCCTCCAAGTTCTTCACAACTTTGGCATGCTTCTCCTTTAACTCATGAAGCTCACCCGAATGAAGCTTTTGTAGGTTGGCCAAAGCATTTTCCCGGACCCGGGTAGCAATCACCTCCTCACCTTCAAGATATTTGGCGTCTAAACCCACCATAACCTCCCCTTCTGGGGACCTCCTCAATAGGTCCACCAGAGGTACCCCATCCATAAAGTCCTTCACCCCTGGGTTGACCAAACCCTCTTCAACGATCCTGGGAATGTTGTAAGTAGTCTTAAGGCAGAGGGGCCCAGACTTACCTTTGCTAGAGGACTTGCCCGACTTCTGCTTCCCCAGCTGTGTATCCTCCTCTGAGGCTGCATCAGGAGGGCTGACAGGCTCCTCAGTTAGGTCAACTAATTGACCAAAGGCAGATTCAGGAGGCACCACCGTGATGGGAGTTGGTCGGTCTACAGTGGTCCCCTCCAAACCACTTGCCTAAGAAGCTTCCCTTCGAGGAGTAGAATGATGATGAACAATATATTACACACTATTCATAACCTTAATTTAGCATGATTGATGATTCTTGGTGCCTAAATGACTTTGTTTCACATGGTTTAGTGTTTTAGACTCTTTTGGACTAATATTCCTGAAATGAGTTAATTTGGTATTATTTGGCCTGATTAAATCTATTATCATTTTCAGATCACATTTGGCACCAATGGCATTTTGGGCATTATGGAAGTCGAGGATATGTGTTGAAGTGAAGATTGTATTTTTAATTTAGGAGCTGTTTTTATTGTAATTTGGCTATGGGCCCATTGTTTAGGCCCAATTCGGTTTATGTGTGTTGGAGGGGTTAAATTCGGATTCCCCACTCCAAACACACACACTTTCACTTTGCCTCACAAAACAAAAACACAATTTCCGTTTTTCCTCTTTGTGCTCTGCTAGGGTTTAACTCCCTCTTCATTTTCTCATTTTCGGTTTGCTCTTCCATTGCCATGGAAGGCTAAATTTCTGGACTAAGTTCCTTTGGTAATGTATCACAACTCTTGATGTTCTGTTATTAATGCATTTTCGGTTTCTTTATTGTTGATTGCTTCTATCTTTTCTGAATATGGTTTGCTTAATGCCATTGTTTAGAAACTGATTGGTTGAGTTTATCTTCACTTAGTTGATTTACCCTCTCTAGTGCATGAATGCTTAGTTCGTGTGAATTTGTTAATCGCTTCATGCTTATACTGATTTCACCTAGTTGGAGGTTTAGGTTCTGGAACTTTGAATTGATTATCGATTAGTTAATTGATTCTCAACAAATTCGGAAGTTAATGGTTTAAATCTGAAAATCTTTTGAAACCGAGGATTGAGTTGTGAACAAACGAACCAAAGGGATTTAGCCGTTTTATTACATTATTTAACTATTGTTTCGAAATTTGATTTATGTTCATACTATCCAACAACAAAANAAACCAAAGGGATTTAGCCGTTTTATTACATTGTTTAACTACTGTTTCTGAATTTGATTTATGTTCATACTATCCAACAACAAAAACCCCCTTGTGTGTTTGAGTATAAGGTGTTTGAATCTTTGCTTGAAAGATAATCCTTGGGAAACGACCTAGGAGTCACTTCCTAATACTGCAGTTTTAATTGTTATATTATTTGTATCGGGTACGGCCTTGATCAAAGGAGGACCCTCAACCTGGGTAGGTAGACTCAGCCTAGGACACTTGCTGTTTTCCGCATCCTTCCTCTTAGCAGTTGCCCGCTTCAGGAGCCTGCTTCAGTCTGCCTGATCCCCCATGGCCGTTGCTGAAAGAAACAAACGAAAAAGGTTAGATAAATGTCAACAAATAAATACAAGATATAGATAATCGGACACATACCGATCGCCTCCTCAAAGACTTGGTCGCCCTGAACCAGTTTGTAGCAAAGAATTGAACGACCCTCTTCAACCTAGGCTAACATCACATTCGCCTTCCTCCTCTCCTGATCATCTAAATGATCAAAGGAGAAACCAAAGGAGTTGGCCGGCTTCTGGTGAATTTCCCAATACCAAGAAAAGGGAAAATGAGGGACGTTACCAGGACCATACGCCCAGGTATGGTGGGTCCCTCGAGCCTCGATACGAAAATAACCGCCCTTCCAGTTCTTCACAGAACCCTCAAAGGAAAGAAATAGAGTTCGTCCGTTCCGGGATTGAAGAGACGTCCACCCGCGACGCCCATCTCGAGCCTCATCTTTATTGGAACTATGCGTCACCCGGAACATCCATAAGAATAACCGGAGCGTGCAAGGCCGCTCATGAACTCATAAAAAAGTTTAAAATCCCGAAGAAAGCCCCATGAGTTGGGGTGTAAGTGAGAGGGGGCCACCAGAAGGTGCTGCAACACTTCAGTGTACCACCCCTCAAAGGGGATTTTCACTCTTATCACCCGGCAGACATGCTCGTACATATAAAAGCCCCACCTATTCTTGGTCTCAAATAAGATGTCTCGGAAAACTCGCTCCTGAGCAGTAGGAGCATACCACTGGATATCATTAGTCGGTCGTGTCAGCACCTCTACCGTTGGACGTACATCTAATAGGAAATAAAATGGGGTTCCCCTAACCTCTTGATCGACCCACCAATAGCGGCACTCACTACCATCCATTTCCTCCGGGAGAATAAACTGATTGGCCCGATCAGCAAAAGTTTGCCCCATGGTAGACCTGTCATAAGAAGAAGTGTCAGAATTCGAGCTAGACATATTATCCAAGATCGGACACCACTTCTCTGATAAAGCCGTCCGATCAATCAAGGCGGCCTCATGCCCGATCTTTTTCTCCCTCAGATCGTGCAGCAAGGCCAGTAGTGATAGTTGGTTAGATCGCCTCCAAGAGGAATGATTACTAACCGGGGCGGCAACATGTTGGGCTCGTTGGCAACGGCGACGAGTTGCGTTAGTAAAAATGGGTGGAGGTCCGGATAAGATCTCCACCTCATCAGGGCTTGAATCCTCACTTAACGATGCCATAATTGCTTAGAATGTTATTTAAAAAAGCAAAAGAGAGAGAAAAGTTACCGATTTAATGGAAGTAGAAGATTCTAGAAGAAAATTGGAGGTCGGATTCAAACAATGCGTATGCTCGGCAAGAGACAATTTCTCAGAAGGCAAAGTGAAGAAGAATGAAGGAGGGAACCCTTATTTATAAAGAGAGACCCAAGCCCAGACCTCCCCAAGGGCCCAGCCCAAAATGTGCATCCACTCGTTCAAAATCACTCAAGGACAATCCAACGGTGACACAAAAACCCAGGCAACAGAACTGAAACGAACAGACGCGTCAATCTATCATTCTAATGTTAGACGAAACGCCAAGCATTCTTCCACGTGTCTGATAAAATCCCTTAGCCATTATGACCTACCCCTATATCTACCTAGAAACCCTACCCATATTATATTGCGCCAAATCAGAATGATCCAAGTCTACTAGCCTGGTCATACTCGAGTTGTGAACCCTATAGAGTCTACTAGCCCGGTCATCTCTAACCGACCTAATAGACTGGGGGGGGGCAACTGTTCCAGCCCGGTCTTACTCCGGCTGTCGACCCCATAAAGTCTACTAGCCCGGTCATCTCTGATCGGCCTAATAGACTCGGGGCAACTATTCTAGCTCGGTCATACCCAGGCTGTCAACCCCAAAATAATTTATTAGTCCGGTATCCCCGGGTTGCCCCTTCTACCCGAGTACCCCATGCAGTACTCTGCATGTCCCTATTGTTCACCTTAGATGGGTCCATCCGTGGCAGATGCAATAAATGCTCCTAACATGACATTAAGGTATCTGACACGCTATTTAATGCACCACATGCATACTATTGAATGCATATTTGACATACCATTTAGTGTGTCGTTGACTCGCTATCAATATTAGACAACAAACCACCTGTCACGCCGCCTGAACATTCTACTTGCCCCTGACAAATTGACAAGGGAAGATCCGTAGGTCAAGCAAGGACGACCAGAGTACGTCCTTTGTACCCGTTAAATGCTGGTCAATGACCAGATGTCATCTCAACACTTCTTAAGCTATATAAATAGAAGATACCACACGGAGAGTATAATTAATTCTCATTTCTTCATTTATTGCTACACATATTGCTCTAACTTCTCTCTTATTTGCTCCTTTATCTCTCTAGAATACTCTACTGACTTGAGCGTCGGAGAACCTTTTCAGGTACCTCCCCCAACGAGTCCAGAAGACAATCCGACCAAGTCACCTGATTTCCTACATTCTACCGATCATCCATCCTCAGCTTCCCACCATCCATCCGTGGCTTCCGACCATTCACCGTCAGCTTCCGACCATCCATCATCAGCTTCCGATCATCCACTCTTAACAGTAAAGAACAATTCTCAATTAATATTTTAGATAGTTATCATTATTTAATACTCTCTTATTTTTACTTGAATAATAATAAAAAATTAATAACCATAAAAAGATAAATGATATATTAATTTATTAACAAAAATAATAGTAAATGCAAATCAATCGAAAAGTTTTTAACAATTCTTTTTATAAGACATTTTACATTTGAAAGACGGATATAATAGGAAAGTGGTGATTATACTATTTCTGTCTTAAGCAAATGTGCCCCTTTCCCTAATCCTTACATCTTATGAAATAGAGAGTACTCACTGGTCCTCATTCTTGTCATCATCTAATTCATGGTTGAGTATAAAAAGCTTCATGGAGGTTGGTGAGTTATGAACATGGGGCACACATGAACGGAGCTTTTGGTCACCATTTTCTAATCCATTATTGTTCAAACCTCAACACCCCTATGTCCTAGCTAGCTTCCTATGACTATTTAAATAATAGCATCACCAACCACTAACAATTAATCGTGTGGCTACATGAGTGGATAAAATTCATTAAATTATATGTTTGATGCTTTGATATGCATGTTTTCTTATGTAAAAGTTTCGAATATCATGAAATAACGTGTATAATATTTGAGAATTTATACTATGACTTTCTTGTGTATCTGGTAGTATGAGTGGTTTTTAATTAGCATATGTAGGGAAGTGAAATAATTAAGTATGAAATATTTGACTTTTCGGATTATCGAAAGGTATGCATCATAAAAATTGCGTATAAGAAATTGTATTTTTGGTTGTTTTCGTATTAGAATTTATAAGTTGAATTAGTCATACATTACTACACATCATCACAACTTTAATTAAATAGTGTTTGGCAGCGTTTTCCAATTAAGGTTTGAATTTACCCTTCTAATTCCCTCCATTATATTTTTGCTTTATAATAAAAACTTCCTCAAATTAAGTGCATGTTTAGGAGAGATTGTTTTTGCTTATTTTATTAAGTTTATTAGTTTTTTATAAACTAAACTTCTTTGAGTAACAAGCTTAGTTACAAAAGTTATAAATTAAGAAAAAGAAGTCTGAGGGTATTCATTTCCGGATAATAACTTAACCATCAACTCATTTAGCTAAAAGATTTTATTATTTGGATTTTAAATCAAGTTTTTTATATATATACAAAGCGTAAAAGCTAGAGTGGACAACTAATTTATGAAAAAATAGTTATTAATGTAAGCGTTTTATATTATATTATTTGTCATTCTTATATTTATTATCTTGATATCTTCAATTCTTCAATAAAAGTAATATACATAGAGTTAATTAAACATTAATTGTATAAAAAACTTTATACCCACACCACACATATTAAACTTTTCGTTTATGTATCATAGATGAGCCCAATTATGCTTTAGCATTTTCTTCTCCACAGTTACCTACTTTTGAATGCTTGTGTCTTATTTAATTAAGGTTTATACACTGTATATATAGAAGCTGAAATTTAAAGAGAACAAAGTTATGGGATTTGCATTTGTTTTGTGAATAAAAAGTGACGTGCAGGAACATTGTATTGGTTGTAAGGACAAAGTGGAGCATGCTACCTAATGTGTAAGCTGCTTGTTAATACTTAACACACAATATAAAGAGAAAAGGCTATGCAATAATGTTGATACTTAATTTGCCAAATGACGAGGGTTATCAAAAGCGGAATTATTAAATTAAAAAGAAAAGCAAAAGGAGATTAGAAAGAAGAAAAACAAAAACACCTGAAGTGGGAGAAAGAGGCAACAAATGAAGATTCTGTGGTGCCTTATATAAAAATCAATAAATTTTGTAGAACAAGATCCTCTACAATGAGGTTCTACGCAACCCATATTGAGCAAATTTAAGATATCATCCTATATTATCAATGGACCAAGTGCACTCTAATTCAGAATTGGCACCTCCCCTTTATTCAACTCCTTTTTCTTCCTTTTATTAATTCTCTCTTATCATTTAGTGTATTTTATTATTATTAATTTTAGCCAAGGTTTTAAATCAGTGTTCATGACTATTACAAACGTCATAACGTTAAATTTTTAGGACTCAATTAATTTGTGTTAGGTGGTAATAGGCACAATGTAAAGTTTTGAGAATCTTGACAAATATAGCTACAATCATATTATTTAAATTTTTACTCTTATTTTCACATGTTGAAATTTTATGAAATTTTAAAGATATTAAAATGTTTGGGCATTTATTCACTAAAAAACCCAAAAAATATCAACCGAACCATTAAACTTACCAAATTTCAACACGAATAACCAATTGCATCTCTCCATTTTCTTAATCCTAGTATTAGATTTGTTGATTTGTTCTATTTCTCTAACAGAATCAAGTCACGGAGCAAGCAATTGTTAAGGCACGCCAATTCTTAATTCAATTGAATAAATTAAGTTTAACAATTTCTCTTATGATACATTATTTTTTAGACCTTTATCTTTAATCATACACATCTCAAAAAAATTATATAAACACTCAGAGTTATCACACTTATTTAGTAGATAAAATTGTATTATCATTCTTAATTACTTTGGTTCTAATACTTTCATAGACTAGATATTACAAATTCAAAAGCAAACCAACTCTATTCCTACTAAATCATCATATCATATCATATATATATATATATATAATAAATAAATTATTATTTTATAATATAGGTCACTTTTTTATAAATATCAGAATTTGTAACAAAATTTAATAGATGTATAATTTTCCTTATTATTATTAGGTGGATGAGCTGTCACCGATTGTTGCGTCCAAAGAAAGAACACTGTACACATTCTCATCGTGCATCTTCCAGCTTTGTTGCAATTTTTACGTGATGCTGACCTTTGAAATTGACATGTTATATACATCCAGGGTCCCACATCACATGGCTCTACCAATACTGGAATCAAAGCTAGGAACTGTTAGGACCCACATGTGACGTGGGGGACCATACCCCCTTTCTTTTTTTAATATAAAATTATATTAATATCTTTTCCAATTTATATCAATGACTGGGCACATATATTCTACGGTTAATTACACTATGCACAAACGTTAATTACACTATATACTACGTTAAAAAAACTATAGTAAGTAAACTCAATTCAATTATTAGAAAAAAATATACACAAATAGTGTATAAATTTGATATATTATCACTACACATTAACATTAATTGAAAACATGATGATAATTTTAATGTATTCACATCAGACTTTAATTGACTTCCTAGTATTTAGAATGGATAAAAAGTGTTTATACTAATTATCGATACATCATGTTTTATTATTATTAACTATTTAAAAATAAATAAATAAAAAATGATATTGGACTTTATCGGAAAATAACAATGAAGAAATTGAATTGGTTATTTATTCCCAACTTTGAAGAATTAAAATTTTATTTTAGAGGTGAAAAAACTGGTACACGTTGTCATACTATGCGGTCGTGTTCATGAGGAGTGACCACTTGAACAGACAAATGGACCAGCCCATCACGTACACGTGTTCAATGAGTGGGTTCAGAAAAAGAAGACGTACAAGTACGCACCATCACAAAAAGATAAGGGTAGAAAATGAAAGAAGAAAGAATAGTGTCTTGTGGCCACCCTGCAATGAGAGTGGGGTTTCGAGTGAGGTGATGTGCACTGGATTTGTTTGTTAGTCGAGGTGTTTGAGGGGAATGAAGGTAAAAAAGTTTTAGAATATCTTTGCTAGTCTTTTTTATTTAATTTTAAAGCTCAACTTGTAAAAATATTATAAGTTGTATCCCCTTACTTATTGGTTAATGAGTTAATGTAATTATTTATTTCAACAATAATCACTCTTAAAAAATAAATATTGACTTTTTGATTTACTTAATAATGTAGTAAAATTTTATATTTATTATATCATATTGTTGTCGGTATAAAAGATAAGTGTAATATCCAAAACGTGTATGAGTTTTTGCTAAAAACAAATTTCTATTCTCACACCATATTTAACATTGCTTTAGAAAAAGCTTTGATTAAAACCAAATTGCTATTCTCACCCCATATTTAACATTATAAGGAAAACAAATTAAAAACAATTAATAAATCTTGATTTCTAATGGTTAGTTTGGGAGTTGGATTTTGGATGGGAAGGAATTGAAATAGAAGACTTGGGAGCCATGAAATACACTCGTAAAATAACTCTCAAACCATCTATTTCCCTTCCAAAATTCAACTCTTAAACTAACCCTAAAGCGTCATATATAATATAAAAGAAAAATGAAGTATACTAAATTGAGAATTTAAGGAAGATGGGAGGAGTACCAAATTAACCCTATACTTTACTCTATTAAATATACTACATTGTTTACCAACAAATTATTCCACTACAACACCACTTCCCAATAAACCATTCTTTTTTCTAAAGGGGTGTATTCTATATCATGGGACTCGTTATGGTGGCATCTAACATGCGAACTAGAGAAAAGTGGTCCCCAACTTCAGTACGATTATCATCCAAACGTAGCACCTTCGTCGTCGGGTTTGTTGTTTCAAAATTGGTAGGAAGGAAAAATAAAAGAAATGTTTCATAAACACCAAATTTTGAACATAACCAAGAAAAAATCAAGAAACGGAGAGTAGTTGAGAATGGAGGTACTCTAGTGCAGAAAATGGGCAAGGGGAAACATGAATTGTTTGTGAATTTGGAGTAGAAGGAATCCAATGATGAGCAGCATAAGGTTGATCTATCTATGAAGGACTCTGGTGTGAGGGAAAAAAGTATCACCCAAAACAGAACAGTCCACCGTGTCAAAAAATCGACCAATACTCTCCAATCTAAAAGAAAGGACAAGCCAATACTCTCTAATCTCTTTAAATAATCAATATCATTGTTTTGAAGCATAAGATTTTGTATTTCCTCTTGCATAGATTGGAGACAAAAAATATCTTATTTCTTTCATTGCACAGGAAGCAAAAGATCAAAAGTGGTGCATGTGTTTCTCGACTTATGCATGGAAGTTAGTGACTTGTTTCACGACTTATGCATGGAAGTCGTTGACTTGTTTCACAACTTCAGAGATTTTCCAAAACCCCACATGGAAGTTGCAGTCGTGTGTCACAACTTCAGAAGTTGTAAAAGACAATACCAACTTCTGCATGTTCATAATTTTTTTTTAAAATGGTATCCTATTACCATACACTTTAATCCAACAATATAGTTCGCATCCAAACTAACTATTTTATAGTTTGCATTTTAGCAATCACCATTATTTATATTATACATTTAGCTTTTTCATGGAAAACTTGCTTTTCTTTATATCCAAAACGTGTGCTCATAGCAAACACTAAAAATATATATAATAATTTACCCTTACATGACAGTCAATCTAATATCATTTGGCTGGTTATTAGTTTATATTTCATTACAAGCTATAGGTAAATGGTACCAACAATATTGTGCAACTACTGAATTCAAAACCGGAATACATTGCAAACGTAGTACCATAGAAGAATTCATAAAATAAACTAGGCTCGTTCACATGGGAACTAATACTCCCTTCACTTCCATTTTATAAGTTTTTTACTCAGTTCTTATTTATAATATTATTTTAAGATTATATGTACAATAAATGAATTCTTTATAAAAATATTGTTATTTATTCAAACAATTTACGTAAAAAGAGAAAATAATAATTAACAAATGATAACTTTAATAAACTGTATATAAATATTAATAGGTTTAATAATGTTTCTTGTATAATCAAATATATGTCATCATTTAATCTTTTTTGGATATATTGTTATCATTCTCAATAAGTGTTATTCCAGATAAGTAAACATCTAATTTTTTTACCTACTTAGATTCAGTAATATCTTATATCATTACATTAATATTTTGTTGGTTACTTAACCATGTTTTCATTTTCCTTAGTATATAGAAAATGGATAAGATAAACCAACTTTAATTGACAGTAAAAATCACGAATTACTAAAAATGCAGGAATCAATATGAAACAACGTGAATGGAATTGTGTGATAATAAAGCACTAAAAGCTGCTCCCAACGGACAAGTATTTTACGGATCCAATCATGCGGCACATCTTTTTAGAGGACGTTCTCTTTAATCATTCATTGTCCTTTTCTTTTTAGCATCGGATTTAGCTAAAGCAAATGTCACCAATGGCACACCGGTAACACAAACATAGCTACGAGTCTCTTACGAGTCCTACTATGTACCTGTTTTTCCGTGACTTTAATATTTATGGACTTAAAATGTTTTATATAAAGTTAATATATCATAATATCATCCATCCCTTATTTCTATCTCCCTTTCCCCTTTTCTCATTCATCTCTTACCCTTTTGTTTCTTACTTATATCACCTACCCTTGAAAAGATGTAGTGAGAGAAACGTTTCCTAAAAAAATACACAAATATTAGATTCCCCGAAAACCAACATTAGAGATAAAGTATGTTATCGAGCTTAGTTAAATTGTCGTTTAGCCTAGGTGACAAAAGTGGGGGCCTAAAAACGTCATGGAGGCCTTAAAGCGTGTAGTGTGGGAGATGGTGAAAAAATGTTATCTTCATCACAAGCAGTTGAAAAAAGATTCTTACAGAGCTGATTCAGGTACAACTTTTATGTAGGGTTGTTCGTGATTCACAGGCCGGGGCACGTGGAAAGCTCACAGGTTAACTTTACAAAGAAAACGATTTTGCATCTATAGATAGATTTTCTACTTTAAATGTATAACTTTTATATTACTTTTTAAAAAATATTAATAGTGATAAAATATTAATGATGGATAATACAATAATATTATATAAAAATCATACAATATTAATATATCTATTTTTTTAATACAAAAATTATACATTAAGTTATTTTGTGAATAATTATTGAAGTGTATGGTGTTTGATTTTCAAAAATAACCATCATTTGTCTAGTAAAAATATTTTCTCAATTACTTATAAATATTTAACAATAATAATAATGATAATTTCTATAAAATTTAATTTATTATTAAATTAAATGTCTAAATAATAGAATTTAATAGGAAAACATTTTTCATCTACTGAAGAGTGGGAATGGATTGTGGTTGCCTATGATCTAATTTATTTTTGAGCTATAAATCTAAAGTTATTTACAGAACAAGTTATCCTATCTCTCCAAGACTTATTAGCTATACCAATTAAAATTTTATTTATATTAAGTTATTTAGTATACATCTTTTCAAATAAATTCATAAATGGTGTATATTAAGTTATTTACTCTACGTATCTTTCAAAATAAATTCATGAAATGTGTTTGTGAAAGCGTTAATTCCTTTGATCCAAGAAAGTAATAAATTTTTAAAAAAATCAAAAGAAATAAGGATATGTATTTTTAATTGGGAGTAATATATTTACTATGATAAAGAAAATTAATAGTTAGACAGATGATTTCATCTTGCCATATCTACCCTCCTTATGAATTTTTATTTCCAACTTATATCTCATTCTAATTATTTATCTGAAGTTAAATATATCATTATCACCAATAATAAATTTGTCACTTAATTACCACTCTAAAAATCATGATGGTTTTAAAACTTGATAATCAAAATTTTAAAATCTAATTCCAATTTTAAATCCAATTCTATCACAAATTTGTGGGCCAAACGAACACTTGGAGGATTAATAATGAAATGAAAGCAAAAGACATTAGAAAGACAAAGTTAGCAATGAGGGATTTAAATAAGTTTGAAGGAGATTACACGTTCAAACCTCATTTCTACTGGAAAAAAATAAAATGAAAGCAATTGTAAAACCATGAGAACAGCAATTCTCTACCCATCAATTCCAAAAATTTACAGCATGGATGGATTTCATTACGACCTAATCATCATTATTCATAAATTAACCCTTCCCACACGGTTATGTGATTTCACTAATCCCAATTTCATCCTTGACCCCACACCATGTGATATATTCAACCCTTCTTTCAATTCTCTCACTCCTTTCATCTTTCAACACCCCATGTTGCTGCCCTCACATTTTTACAAACATCTATGTACCTTGCAAAATGTCTTTATTTTAAAAAAAAAATCCATGTTCTTAAATAGAACCCTTGAACTTCAAAGTGGGTTTTCTTTCCTCTTGTTCTTTCCATTGTAGTTATTCTCTTAACACCATTTCTTAGAAATCAGAACAGTACCACTGCAGTGTTGGTGCTTGTTCATCTGAGAAGAAATTGCAGGCCTCGTCTGCACTGAAGAAATCGTGTTCTTCCATCTTCACATACTGTGTCTGATAAGTAGCTTTCTGGAACTGGAAGCAATTAATGGAAGAAGGTGAAGGTGATGAACAATTATTGAACTTGAGTGAAGGAGACATCAAAAGGTTGTGACTTTGAAGCACCCCAGATGAAGAAATCGCTAGGTTTATGGGGCTATGGTTTTGTTCTTCGTTTAAGATCGCGCTAGAGTCGCTATCTGAAGCCCCGTCTTTGTTGAAATCTGAAGGGAATAGTGAACCAGCTTCAACCCCTTCACTGTTGTTCATGTTGAAACACTCATATTTTAAGTCTTCTGAAGAGTCTTGATGCAGTGTTAACATCTCTTCTTTCACTGATGCATCACTTTCAGTGTTCTCTTCTTGCACCCTTGATTTCAATTCCTTAATCTAACAACACAAAAGCCAAATTTAAGATATATGCCATGAATTTGTCTCTAAAAGAAAGAAACGAGATATATGTTGTGAACTTAACCTACTAAAATTTAATGTTTGATATTCTTATTTGCTCATTCCAGAGACAAATTCAATATAGTGAATTGCTTCAATAAAACGAGCAAATAAGGCTACATCTTATAAACTTAACTCATTAAAAATTAATGTTTTAAACTCTTGCTTGTTGTGGAGATAAATTCAATAAGTCTTATGACATCAATCATAATTAAATGTAGTGGCTAATGTGGATTTGATTTTATACCTCTTTGAGTAAGGCCTCATTGTCCTTTTGGAGGGTATCATAGTTAAGTTTAAGAGCATCATAATTGGCTTTGAGAACTCCATAATCCCTTTCCAATTGTTTGGTTTTATATCTAGCACGACGGTTTTGGAACCAAACTGCAACTTGTCTAGGCTGCAACCCAAGTTCTTGTGCAAGCTTCACCTTTCTGTCTGGTTCAAGCTTGTTCTCAACCTCAAAGTTTTTCTCCAAAGCCTTCACTTGATCTACGCTAAGTCTCCTTTTCTTCTCAGAGTGATGCCCTGTCTCTTCAAGACCACACCCTTCCTCATCAAGTCCTTCTAACATGGATTGAAACTCCCTTCCATAAACGTGGTTATTGTTCCTCGGACTGTGTTCCTCTAAATCAATGCAAAATAGACAGCATAGTTAGTGTAAAAGCAAAATATCATTAAATGTCACATTTTTCTGTTTTATGATGCATTTGTGAAACTAAAAAACACAATTAAACATGATGTGTAGTAGATTGTATAATTATAGTGCTTTAAAGATAATAAAAAAATCATGGGCAGGATCAGACATTAGAAATTGGAGTAAAAATAAAATAGATAGAAAAAAGTCATAGCATGGTCGATGATCACATAAAAGTTGAGACAAGACCAAGCACTAACACACATAATGGATCTGTCTGAATATTAAAACAAGAACACTGTTAATAAGTGAAGTTTCAGTTAACCTGTTTGTGGACAAATTGTCATGAGAGCACCCAAAGAATCTGAACTTCCAAGTCTCTTCATGTGTGTACTTATTAGATCCAAAGTCTTTAAATTTGATCCCTTTATTTTAAGTCAATGTATTTTAAGATCTCAAGAAAAGGTGAGAGAGCACAACAAAAGGGTTCAGTTTTGAATTTTTTTGTTCTCACTTGAAAGGAACCACTGAAGAAAATTTATGGTGTCTTAAACAGCACCAATTTGCACAGTAGTATTGGGAGCTAGTACCATAAAACAAACACTTAACTCCAATATTAACTAGCATGTGTCCCTTTTTTTCTCTTACCACTTCTTCCCCCTCTTCACCCATCAAAGAACTCCACCACACAACAAAACAAAGCAATTTTTTCTCAAATTCTATAACCAACCAATAACTTTCTCACTTCACTCTACACTCTTTTGTTCCCTATCTACATCATCACACAATTAAAATTTAAAGCTTCATGAAGAAAAAAAAAGGGTAGGTTCTAGAATGGAAATGAAACAAAAAAAACAGATAGAAACGTGTTATGGTATAAGATTGGGGGAGAGGGAGAAGAGAGAATAAAGAAAAGGTTCACAGGCAAGCTTAGTTTCTGTGTGTTTAAATAAACCAAGCTGGGTTAAAAAATCTAACTAGGGTTAGGTGATTGCTACTGCGGTTGGATTTGATATCAAATGAACTCAAATTCAATCCAAATGCAATTTTTTTGTATGTACCACTACCGATAGCAGGTTGGGGTCTGATTTTTCAAAGAAACGGTTCGGCTTTCTGCGGCTCAAGCCCACAAAATTTAAGCCGACTTGTGTATTTTTGTGGATGTTATTTTACTCAAGCAAAATATAACCAATATAGGCGTTGATCCAATGATATAAAGTTTCACTAAATTTTAAAGATCAAAAGTTGGATTCTCATTAGAGATAATTGTTAGGAAAGACAAATACAAATCCAAAAAATATTTTTTTTCCCAAAAAAGCGAGAAAATACATTTGATAATACAAGAAAATAGCACCATTTTTTTTTATCAAGCATTTGTATTTAAAAGCAATTACTACTAACTCAGTTGCATTAACACAAATTGTATGATAAAAATAGTGTATAAGTTTTATAAAATATAATTACATCATTTATGATTCATGTTTTATCATTATTAATTCTTTAAAAAGTAATAATACAAAATGAATGTTGGATAATATATTAATTATGTATAAATTCTTCCTCTAATAATACATAAATATTACACTCAAACTAATACTTGTATTTGCAAGACCATAATACATAGGGAGATATATCCTTTCTTTATATAAAAGACCATCAAAATATTTTGAAGTGTAACTTATAAAAAGGAAAAGAGTATTCATAACCCACTGCCATGGAAAAATAAAACTATCATGTTAGTTTATTTTGAAATGTAACTTATATGAATCAGGTGAGTGTATTTTCTAGTCTAGTTTTTCAAGTAAAACTATTCTTTTTTTCACAAAAATATTCTCACTTGGCTTGTACATAAATCATGTAATTCACGATTTCCACATGTGTGACAACTAATAGGGTAATCACTAGACAAATAAAATTCGCTATAAAGGATAAGCTCATGGTTACAAATTAGTTTTGTGAAATAAATCTAATAGGATAAACTTAGTCCCAAGACTTTTGATTTAGCTAAAACATTCTTATAGTAGCTGATTTACACGATTGTGGTCATAATATTCGTATATTAATATTCACTCGCACTTAAATGATCATCCTAATATATGACCGAGCATAACATTAAATCCAGCTATTCAAGAAACATTTCTATCAGAAAAGTATGGCCACCAGTATTCGGAACCCACTGCCATGGAAAAATATAAAGTAAATAGAAAATGTGGCTGCTTTATGTGGAATGGACCCATTTTTGTTATTGACAAAAACACGTGTGAAGTGGGCCATAAAAAATATAACCCCACTGAAAGAGAGTCCGAATCTGACGAGTTCATTGGATTAATAGCTCGCGGAGGAACTGCATCTTTGATCTAACAATGAATCAAGATAAAGCTGAACCCGCAAGGACTTCGGTTCAAGCCTAAAGGGTTAAATTCAAATTCGCTTAGGGCAGTGTAAAGTTATTAAGTTTGATATTTAGCTTAATATGTCAAGGGAAAACTCTTACTTTTTAAAAGTATGATTAACTTTTTCTATAACATAATCCAAATTAGCAATTGTAAAACCAATATTATTTCTGCAAAATGTAAAATAATGCCGAGTTAACATGCCAGTTCAGTTGATTTTATTAGATGAAGATAATAACATGTGACATAAAAAATATTTGACATGTAGCTAAGTTGGATTTATCAAGGATATCCACTCTAAGCCTCTCTCTCAAGTCCCCGGATTCGGTGTCTAGAGCCCCATCCAGACCATCTAACAAGCCCAAAAAATATTAAGGATGTAAATTGCATCTTATTTTCGATTATATTTAAATGCATAGAGCAGCAAATCTAGGATGGAGAAAGACACTTCCCACTTGTAGATATCTATTAGGAAAGACCTCTCTCTAGTTCACAAGCAATATGTTTTGTGGATTTTGCAAGAACTCCGAAAACAGAGCTTTTAGGCCTTTTTCAAGATGGAGGCGTAATTCTTGTAGATTAACTAAATATAGTGACATGTCACAAACCCATGTGCGTTGAATAGAACTTGAACCCTATTCTAATTTTGGATATGAAAATGTCATTAACAAGCTTGCATGGTCATCTAGTATAATTGCATGGGACATAATTATTATTGTCCCTGACTACCTCAAAAGCATCTTCTTCTAAGGCCTTGTTTGTTTCCTTACACTAATAATTTTTAATGGATATCCCTCAAATCCACCTTGTAAAGCAATTTGGCTTCTAAATTTGGTTGTGTTTGGGAATGCTTGAAATATGTTATTGCATTAATCTCACATTGTTTAGTATTAGGATAGAGTAGAGTAACCAATGTTATATATAAGCATCAAATAGAAACACTCCATGCGCAGGTGGACCCATGAGTGTGCTAGGGTTTGTAATCCTAATTCTCTAATAATATCTTGGTAGCCGCTCAGTGCTCCTGGGGATGTAGGCACAATTGGCCGAACCTCGTTAACAAATTTTCTTGTTTCTTCTTTTCTATTTATTCTATGTACATTATTTGATTGCTTGTGGCCAATGATGCGCAACGACCGCTTCCGTTGCACCAACAATTGGTATCAGAGCCAATTGGTAGTTGGCTCTTAACACAAACGTCAGATAATGGCTAAAGAGGGTGAAGGCGTGATGGCTAGACAAGGTGTGTCAAAGGTAATGACAAAGATAAAGTAGATGAGTTGAAGGAGAAGAAAACATGGCAGAACTGTAGTGTGGGCAATGTATATGTTGATCCAGAACCCTGTAAGTTCATGTATTGGGTTAGGATCAAGGTGAAGATATAGACAAAGGTGTTGAGTTAGATGCTAACAATATCTCTCTAGATGTTGAGAGAATATTCTCATTGGAGATGAGAAAGAGAATATCGTAATGGCACGTGTGAGACGTCATAGTGAAAGATATTAATTGTTAGCATATCCAGAAAAACACAAGGGTGATGGCTGACTTTGATGTAGGGTGTGACATGGGCATTGACTTTTTTTTTTGGTTTCCCACAGGTATCCTCGTATTGGAGGCAATCATGTCCGAGGTGGGAACATCCACAGGTATGTGGGGCTAACTCTCCCAACGAGCATTTTTTCCATCCACAATACTCAAACTCGGGTTCTTGCTTAAGGGGAATCAAACATGTACCACTTGAACCAACGCCTGTTGGTACATGGGCATTGGGCATTGACTTTGATGCAAGTTGTAACACAAGCATTGGTAGAGATGCAGAGGTGTGACATGAGCATTGGCTTGGATGCAAGAATGTGACACACACATTAGTTAGCATTGACGTAAGGTGTATGTTGTTGGCATACTCCTTATGGTGGAGTATGATAGTTCTTCTGAACTAGGATTGTCGAAGTAGACAATGGTGGTAGCGGTTGAGGCTTTCCATGGAAGCTCCAAGGTTCAGTTTGACTGAGTATTGAAGAGGATGATTGTTGGTGAACTTTTGTATATAGGTTCCAATATATCGAAAGACTTCCTAGCAGGCTAGGCGGCGTGTTTCATTTGATGGCGGTACGGGAAGTTGCACTACAAGTTTAGAGAGCTAGGCTCTTAGTAACATCGTCAAGGATACTCGGAAGGTCTATGCTAGAGGGGAGCAGTTAAAGAGAATTAGACATTGAACAAGGTGGAATCATATATTCGCTAAGGTGGAAATTCTTGTGTAGATTTCCTAAGGAGCGATATATTCTTCTATTTCAATCAAGGTGGAGATATTGGGAATGCTTGAAATATGTTATTGTATTAGTCTCACATTGTCTAGTATTGGAATAGAGTAGAGTAACCAATGTTATACATTGGACTCAGGTCCCTTGTTATAATATGCACCAGATATAAGCACAAAATATAAACACTCCATGGGCAGGTGGGCCCATGGGTGTGCTAGGGTTTGTAATCTGTATTCTCTAATAATATCTTGGTAGATGCTCAACGCTCCCGAGAATATAGGCACAATTGACTGAATTCCGTTAACAAATTCTTTTGCCCAACATTATTATCGCTGACTACCTCAAAAGCATCTTCTTCTAAGGCCTTGTTTGTTTCCTTACACTAATCATTTTTAATGGATATCCCTCAAATCCACCTTCTAAAGCAATTTGGCTTCTAAATTTGGTTATAAATTACCCCCTAGATAAGCTTGTAAATGAACCCTGAAATGTAAATAAAATATACGGTTAGGATGGAAGTTTCACTTTCAGCTAGCTAATAATTGCATCCAACAATTTCTACAATCTAATTACTTCTGGCCCCACTTAATTTTTTTTATAGATTGATTATGTCACATCAACAAATGTATGGAGACGTGTACCAAGGTTTTTCCTAATTGCACAAAATATCAACAAAAGAAAAACAATTGCAACACTTTTTCCATAGCTTATGAGTGGCCACACTAAAAGTTTGTTCTGGTTCTACTTTGCCAAGGACCCAAGGTAAGGAAAATTAAAATTATGTTACCAAACAAGAGCAGATTTGGTATTTGCACAAACAGGTGTGTTCAATTAGGTAAAAGAAACGCCTTCAAGAAAAAAAACTGACAAAAGCAGAAAATAAGGAGGCAAGTAATTGAAAAAAAAATATGACATTTATACCATTTTATATATAATGAAATTATAATTTTGTCATTAAAAATAAAAAATAAAAAAACAAACTCTAGTAACGGAGAGGATGATTTCATGTTAAGGTCGAAAATTATATTTGACTCAATATTTTTATTTCTCATCACCAAAAATATCCTTTAATCCATAGCACAAGACTAATACATTTGGAGATCACGATGTCAGCAAAATAGGTTTTATCTCTCTAAGTGCATTTTACATAACATACATAACAAGAATCTAACACTTATAGAACTCAACAATCTATTTATGACCTAGGACCTTGTTATTTCCTAAATAATTTAGGAACCCAAAGCAAGTCACATTAATATAGAAAATAAATTATTGGCTGCATGTTTTTCAACACTGCAAAGAATCTGCATTCACACCAGGCACAATCCAAATACAATTGTTACCTTGAATCAAAATACTCCTACCAAATTCTCTGGCCATGAGTCACAACTTTCCTACAAGATAGACAGCTACTAAGACACACGAACATGTATAAACTAGTACAAGTACCATAATTTCCATGTCTCCCTTGACCAACCACATAAACAAGAAACATTTATAGAAGGTTGCATATATAAGTTTAACCGTCAGAGACAAAGGGTTTGGAATAGATTCACTTCATGCTGACCTCAATGTATTTTCAAAGGAGAGGCCAACTTTGAATTTGGTAGTGCATCATTCTGAATTTTAGGTGGCCAATACCACATTATGAAAAATCTAAATCCTCACCAAACCAATCAATGAACAATGAGACAATCACATGGCTTTCACTAATGTGTCTTCATTAGTTCCAAAGCTTTAGAAAGTAAGAAAAAGAGATGTTTTTGTTTTGTTTTGGTAGCTCCCTGGGCCTACCAGTTGCTATGCATAAAATCAAACAAGGATTCAAGAAAAATGAGGTTAATACAAAGAGGAAAGTAAGAACAAGCATGATGTTTGTGCTTGTGGGATAATCTTTAAGCAAATAAGAATATTCTTGTATTTGTTTATCGTTGATGTCATCCTAATTTGTTTTATCAAAAATGCTTGTTTAAGAACAACCAGGTGATTGGTGAATAAATTTTATGCTCTTATTTTTATAATTTATTATATTTTCCTATACATTAAGAACGCACATTGTTTTTTATTATATCCGTCAATCATTATTTATCCTTATTTGTATCTCATAATCTACATGTTTGAATATTTAATACAATATACAATTTTTTTTTTACCTATTTTCTCTCCTCCCTGCATCTCACTCAATAAGAATATTTTTGGATATGCAATGTTCTTATCTTTTTTAGAATGCTCCCAGTAATAAATGAAAATAAAGATATTCTTATTTGGATAGGAATGACACAAAGTAACATATTTGTGTCACTCTTATTTCTCAATTTACAAAATAGAGGAGAGCGAGGATTACAAATTATAAAAGATAAAGCGTGAGGTAAACTATGATATTCAAATGAGAATAAATAATAATTTAGAAATGAATTAAATAATAATATATATTCTTAATTTAGGGGGAAGTGTGAAAGAGATATGTTGTTTCAGAACTAATAATAACAAAACAAACAACAATAATAAATATTTAAAATTTTTTAGTAAAATGTCTTATTTTTATCAACACATAATAGAAATAAATCTCATTTCTTAAAGTGAAATTTATCATAAAATATTGCTTGCACCCAGATAAAAATGAAAGTTTTATTCTCCACTTTAGATGCTGATGAAAAAGAAATATCATTAGGTGGGAGGGTTTGTCTGACAGCACATATCCCTTAGTGGTAGACAACTTTCTTTTTTGTTCTCTTTTCAAACATTTACGAGTTATGACTTTGAGTGCTATCTAAAGAATAACAAAAATTCAAAATAAAGTTATGGAGAAACAGAATCTTTACGAGGGCTTCCTTTTCCATTTGTATTTTTTTTCCCTTTTTACTCTTTCATTTGGTTTACAACTTTACATAGGCAACGAAATGATGAGTTCAACCTCTCCCGTACTTAGAAATCATTAAAAGAATTTTTTTTGTCACATTTCTTAATCTTATTTAGTACTGGACTCTAATGATTACCCCTATTGCAAAAATATCACATTCCTTTCTTTCTTATGGCTTGAAGAGAAATATCTACACGTCTAAAACTAATCTCCTAGTCACATAAGATGTTACAGTAACCTGATTAAGCCTTAAACTATTATAAGACAAGACCTTAAAGTTCATGGTAAAATACAAACAAAAGGAAGAAATATAAGAAGAGTGGATAACAAATAGTTCTAGATGAGTATTTCTTGTTCAAATATAAACCTGTCTCCTGAATGACTCCATAATGGATACTAGTCACAACTATTTGATGATAGACAAAATAACATCATCATCACACATGAATTATAAATGAAAACGAGGAAGTAAATTAACATAATATAAAATGCAAAAGCCACATATCAACAGTACAATTTAAACAACAATAAGATTCAAGTGTGAGAGTCAGAGCACTTATCCCATTAGTCTATTACTACTAAACTAAACTAAAAGAAAGGAAGGAAGGGAATTTTACAAGAATGAATGTTTCAAAGCATAAAATGGTGCATCTCTAACCAAGCATTTGCCAATTCCTTATTGCAAATAAAAACGATAGATATAGAAAGAAAAACAAGTCTACACTTTTTACATTAATTCTATTAGACATTCTTTATAACGAACCCAATCTATAGTATGTGGTACAGTGAATTCGATACTCGGTGCATAGGATAAATGAGAGAATCATACAACTATCATCACAATAACATGAAACTATGTATGAAGTCAAAGACCTCCTTCCTTTCCTTCAATCAAAATCCTTTATGCATATGAATGTTATATTTAAATTTCAAACTCATTACCATTTCCTTGTTTTACTCATTAATCATCAAAACAAATAGAAATGTATTTTGGTCCATGTATTCCCTTCCCCTTCTACTTCTTTATGAGCCCATTACCATTCCACTCACCCAAAAACTACCAACTATAACCTGAGTTCTCTTTCCCACAATCCATTATATAGCTATAGGTCATGTACGTAATACCAAATATAAGAGAATATACAAAAAAAATAACTTGTTGCTTGAATGTTCACATTCCACTAATTATTGACAAATAGTTGATATTGTTATAAAGCCAATGATGCATGTCCTGTATTTAAGGATGGGTATCAATGCAGATAACAAAGTACAGAGAAGAAGCTTAACAAGAACCGAAGAAGAAATATGAGGGAAAAGGAAGCAGGGAGAGGTAAAAATAATTCTCAATACATCCAACATACCCTTCCACGTCAAGGCTACTCTTTTCTAATTCAAGAGATTTTCAACATTATCAAACATGTTAGGAAATAATGTTAGAAATTATAAATTTCTAATTAAGGTAGACATAATATATTTGATACAATGATATCGTTATTTATTTTTAGGGTTACATTAGAAGTGATTCAATTACTGAGACCCTTAAATTTCTAAAAGTTGATAACGGATATGGGCTTAATGGGTGGATATCCATCACGTTAATCCATAGGGGTTAATGGTAACCCTATAAGTTAACACATAAGGAAGGTTATGGTCCCCAATACACCAAATAAAATTCAGTTTTCTCCTCTCCATATTAGAGTGAAAATGCAAGTTCCAAGAGAAATCAGGGATTTGGTTAAGGAAGACCATCATATCACAAAACTTCTTTCAGAAACGTGAATCAAATAAGCACATCCAGGAACATGGATTCAGGTATGATACTGCACCATTTGATTCATATATGTGCGTGAGAATCATGAAATTCAAGATCCTATAATTGATATTTCACCAATCATAAGGAATTTCCAACAAGTGGTATCAGAGCATAGGTTCTGAATTTTATGATTCTCCATTAAGGATGTTTTCCCCAATCTTATATGAACCCTAATTTTAATTTGAGGATTATTGAATTATGCTTCCGTTGTTATGTTATAATAGCCATGTTCAATATAGTAATGGTGAGGCTTAACAGCCATGTTCACACTGATATAAGTTTTTTGTTTTGTTTTTGTGGATTAAAGATTATAATTTTTTTCATAATGGATCTATTTTTTTTTCTTCTTTTGTGTGGTAATTATTTTGAATTAATTGATGCAATATGTTGCCAAAGTAACATATGTTGTAGAAATTAATTGAATTACACATATGAGTATGAGATTATTTATGCAAAATGTGTTCGGCCCAGAGGAAGACACAATTTGGCAAAATAATAGCATACATATAATGATAAATATGTAACAATTATAAAGTTTCTTTTCATGTGAATAATAGTCGGTCTAAAGAAATGCATAGTTTAACAGAACTGACTGTTAATATTTGATCATTACACTGGAGTATCATTTACAAATTGATTTCTCTCTCCAAAGACTAGATATTGATGTTGTGTTAGGTATCTTGTGATGGGTCTATTATGTGAGCATGTCTTATTTTATAAATATTACATGATTTGTTTGTTTAGATTTGAACATGTTATTAATTCTTTGTTATGTGAATTCAGTATCTTTTACCAATGCTGCAAATTTTTCTGCTCAAATCAGTAACATCCCACTGCTGAATGGGACAAACTTTAAGGTCTGGAAGGAAGCCGTAGAAATCATTCTCGGGTGTATGGATTTGGATCTGGCACTTCGTGTGGAGAAATCCATTTCCACTGCGGAAAACCTCGATGATGCTAAAATTGAGAAATGGGAACGCTCTAACCGAATGTGTTTGATGATCATGAAACGCTCTATTCCAGATGCGTTTCGGGGCTCTATATCTGAGGGTGAAAGTGCAAGGAAGTTCCTTGAAGAAATAGAACAATTCTTTGCCAAGAATGAAAAGGCGGAGACGAGTAGCCTTTTGGCTAAACTCATTTTCATGAAGTATAAAGGCAAAGGGAACAAAAGGGAGTACATTATGGAGATGTCTAATCTCGCATCAAAACTCAAGGCACTTAAGTTAGAGCTTGGTGATGACCTACTCGTGCACTTGGTTTTGATCTCTCTTCCTGCACACTTTGGGCAATTCAAAGTGAGTTATAACACTCAGAAGGACAAGTGGTCCCTTAATGAGCTTATATCTCACTGTGTGCAAGAGGAAGAGAGGCTGCAGAGAGATAAGACTGAGAGTGCTCACTTGGCTATGACCCCTCAAAATAAGAAAATAAAGAGCAATAAGGGTGTTGCGAAAGAGCCTTCTCAGCAAAATAAATTGAAGAGTAATGAAGAACTTACCTGTTACTTTTGTAAGAAGCAAGAACACATGAAAAAAGAGTGTCCTAAATATGCCTCATGGCGTGTAAAGAAAGGTAAATTTCTAACTCTTGTTTGTTCTGAAATTAATTTTGTTTTTGTACCCAATGATACTTGGTGGGTAGATTTTGGTGCTACTACTCACATTAGTGTCACTATGCAGGGTTACATGTGGAGCCGACATCCAAGTGATGATGAAAGATTCATCTTTGTGGGCGATGGCAAAAGGGTTGCAGTTGAGGCTATTGGAACATTTAGATTATGTTTAAGAACTGGTTTTCATTTGGATTTATTTGAGACATTTGTTGTACCGTCTTTTAGGCGGAATTTAATTAGTGTTTCCAGCTTGGACAAATTTGGTTTTTCTTGTTCTTTTGGAAATAATAAAGTTAGTCTCTATCAAAATTCATATGTTGTTGATTTTGGTTCTTTAATTGATAATCTGTATATGCTTGATGTCTCCAGTTCCACTAATGAAATACTGCAAACAAATTCACGTGGTACAAAACGAAAATTAAAAGAGAATTCAGCCACCTTATGGCACAAGCGTTTAGGTCATATATCTAAACAAAGAATTCGAAGACTTGTGTCGGATGAAATTCTTGACCCTTTAGATTTATCAGACTTTGAGGTCTGTGTTAAGTGCATAAAGGGAAAACAGACAAATAAAAGGAAGTTAGGTGCCGAAAGAGATAAAGATGTCTTAGAACTAATGCATACAGATATATGTGGTCCTTTCCCTATGGCTTCTTGGAATGGACAACATTATTTTATTACGTTCATAGACGAATACTCTAAGTACGGCTACCTATATCTTATATATGAGAACTCCCAATCCTTGGATGTTTTCAAGTCTTTCAAGGCTGAAGTTGAACTTCAACTTGGAAAGAAAATTAAGGCTGTCAAATCAAATATTATGGCAGATATGATGGATCAGAAGAACAACGTCCAGGGCCATTTGCGCTTTTCCTCAGAGAGTGTGGAATTGTTCCCCAATACACTATGCCAGGAAAACCTAGCATGAATGGTGTTGTTGAGCGACGAAACCGAACTCTTAAGGACATGGTGATAAGTATGATTAGTCATTCTTCCTTACCAGAGTCTCTTTGGGGGGAAGCTTTAAAGACCGCAGTTTACATCCTTAATAGGGTGCCAAGTAAAGCAGTTAACAAAACCCCATAGGAGCTTTGGACTAATAAAAGACCAAGTTTGAAACACTTACACATTTGGGGTTGTCCAACTAAGGCGCGGCCTTATAGATCGCATGAAAGAAAACTGGACTCTGGAACTGTTAGTTGTTATTTTGTTGGCTATGTTGAACGCTCTAGGGGCTATAAATTTTATGATTCCACTTCAAGACTCTTTTTTGAGACGGGAAATGCAAGATTTCTTGAGGAAGTTGATTTTGGGAAGGAAGAGAACATAAGGAATGTTGTCTTTGAGGAAGAACCGGTTACTGATTGTGAACAAGTTCTTGTGCCTATTACCATTCAAGGAATAAATTCGGTAATAGAAGATAATGCTCAGAATATTGTTCCTGACAATATTTTAGAACAAGACAAAAATGAGGTTCTCCCTCAAGTACCTATAGATCAAATTCAACAACCTCAAGAAGTAGAACTTCCATTAAGGAGATCTACTAGAGAGAGGAGAAGTGCAATTCCTGATGATTATATTGTGTTTCTTCAAGAACATGAGGATGACATTGGGTTAACAGAAGATGATCCATTGAATTTTTGTCAAGCCATGAAAAGTTCTAACTCTCAAAAGTGGATTGATGCCATGAAGGATGAAATGAAGTTTATGCATGATAATGACGTTTGGGGTATTGTCGAATTACCTGAAGGTGCGAAACCTATTGGTTGTAAATGGATATTTAAAACGAAGAGGTATTCAAAGGGTAATATTGACAGATATAAAGCTCGTCTAGTAGCTAAAGGATTCACTCAGAAAGAAGGCATTGATTATAAAGAAACCTTCTCTCATGTATCTTCGAAGGATTCTTTTAGAATAATATTGGCACTAGTTGCTCAGTTTGATTTAGAGCTACATCAGATGAATGTTAAGACCGTGTTTCTTAATGGTGACATTAAGGAAACGATCCATATGGTGCAACCAGAAAACTTTGTGTCAGATGGCTCAAAGTCTATGGTATGCAAATTAAAGAAATCCATCTATGATCTTAAACAAGCTTCTCGTCAATGGAATCACAAATTTCATCAAGTTATTACCTCATATGGTTTTGAGGCAAATAAAGTTGAAGATTGTGTATATTATAAGTTCAGTGGGAGCAAATTTATCTTCCTGGTATTATATGTCGATGATATACTGCTTGCTAGCAGTGATATAGGACTATTGCATGAGACCAAAAGATTTCTAATGAAGAATTTCGAAATGAAAGATCTTGGGGAAGCTTCTTTTGTATTAGGTATTCGGATTCTGAGAGATCGATCTCAAGGTATCCTAAGGTTATCACAAGAAATCTATATAGATAAAGTCCTAGACAGATATGGCATGAAAGACAGTAAACCAGGGGTTACCCCTATAGCTAAGGGAGACAAGTTTACTCTCGAACAGTGCCCCAACAATGACCTTGAAAGATACAAGATGCAAAAGATCCCTTATGCATCTGCAGTAGGAAGTCTAATGTATGCTCAAGTTTGCACACGTCCCGACATAGCATTTGTTGTGGGAGTTTTAGGCAGATATTTGAGTAATCCTCGAATGCATCATTGGAAGACAGTCAAACGTGTTATGCGTTACTTGAAGAGAACAAAGGAGTACATGCTCACATATCGGAGGTCTGAGAGTTTAGAGATCATTGGGTACTCTGACTCCGATTTTGCTGGATGTCCAGACAGTGGATACTCCACCACTGGATATGTGTTTGTATTGACTGGAGGTGCTATCTCTTGGAAGTCTACGAAACAAACGCTTATAGCTCCTTCAACTATGGCTTCAGAGTTCATGGCTTGTTTTGAAATATCAGACCATGGCATATGGTTGCGGGATTTTGTCACTGGCTTACGTGGTCGATGGTATTGAAAGATCATTGAGGATTTATTGTGACAACAAATCCGCAGTTCTTTACACCAACAACAATAGGAGTTCTACAAAGTCAAAATTCATTGATATAAAGTTTCTTGTTGTTAAAGAAAGTGTTCAAAATGGACAAGTTTCCATACAACATATAGGGACAAATTTTATGCTAGCTGATTCACTAACTAAGGGTTTGATACATAAAGTCTTTCATGAGCATGTTGCTCATATGGGTGTTGTTCCTTAGGGTACCTTAGTTCAGTGGGAGTCTATATGTTTTATGTTTTGCTTTGGATATTATATACAGTTTTTATGCATAATAAAATTGATGATTTATTGTTTCATTTTGAAATTTTACATTGTAACATTTGTGTTGCAATTAAAGACTTTGGATTGATCTCACTAAAGAATAAAGAAGGACCAGTTGGAAATAGACAAGTTTGAGATCACATTGCATGAAATTTCCATGTCACTCATCCATATTTGATCTATGTCATTGAGTATATTAATATGGTGATCATCGTGGTCGAGTCACACTTAAATGTTATGAAAGTTGCGGTGGTTTCATAGTTAATATATGAGATGGACCAAATTGTATTAAGGAGAAGTCTAAAAGTAAATAGCATACGGATGCGCGCCTAAAGAACCTGTGATATAACTGTATCATGAAGATATGAAGCCCAAGTTGGAGATTGTTAGAAATTATAAATTTCTAAGTAAGGTGGGCATCATATATTTGATATATTTGATATCAGCTATTTATTTTCGGGGTTACATCATAAGTGATCTAATTACTGACACCCCTTAGATGTCTAAAAGTTGATAACGAATATGGACTTAATGGGTTGATACACATCCAGTTAACTCATAGGGGATAATGGGAACCCTATAAGTTAACACATAAGGAAGCTTATGGTCCCCAATACACCAAATAAAATTCAGTTTTATCATCTCCCCAAGAGGATTCAGGGATTTGGTTGAGGAAGACCATCATACCACAAAACTTATTTCAGAAACGTGTATCAAAGGAGCACATCCATGAACATGGATTCAGGTATGACGCTGCACCCTTTGATTCATATATGTGCATGAGAATCATGAATTCAAGATCCTACGATTGATATTTCACCAATCATAAGAAATTTCCAACAAATAAAACTAAAACTAGTATCACCATTTGAGGTTTGTTATGAATTATGATGGACACAAAGCTATGGTTCAAGAAATTTTCACAGGCTGTTTATGCACATACATAGGTCAATGAGCATCAATAGGAAGAGTACTAGTTACAAAGTAGAGGCAATGATAATTGGTTTGCATATAAGAAATCAAAAGGCATGACATTTATAACAAGTCTATATGTAAATTGTAAGGTTAAGCTTATCCTAGTTAGAACTTTGAAATCTGATTATGAACCATTGTTTGGGATGAGCACGGCCAAGTAGTGAGAAATCTACAACAACGAGGTTAACATACTTAAGTGAAGAAAATATTTAAAACTACTTCACAAAAATATGTATTATATTTTATTTCCTTTACCTGATACAAAAGTTGACACGGTCAGTACTGTAGGAAATATAAACCCAAATGTGATAACTTGTCTTCCTTTGATAGTCTTGTGGCTTTGACAGGTTATATATATTAAAAGAAAACTTGTTATAAAATTTGTTACATTTTTGTAGAGTGAGCTTGAAAACAAATTTAAATTGTCCCTTGTGTCATCGTGCACCTGTGGTTGAGATCACATAAGATTTTAATTTCATACGCGGATGCATCATTTGAATTATCATTCATCTTTTTAACGGTAATCATGCCACGGAGCTTGGCGACTTGTGAGTCGCGGAGTGAATCATGAGCATATATGTATTATAATTGGATTGATGGGAATCACATATTATTGTCCCACCAGAGTTAAAGTTAAACGCGTAAACGCCTCATTCAAAGTCCATTGACTTGGATGGAAATATAAATGAAGCTACCAAGCAAATTCTCATGTCTCCAACCCAAATACATCTCCCAAATTATGTTTCAAACCAATAAAAATTTATTAAAAAAATTAAATGTTTATTATTTTTTCTGTTTTGTTTCAAATATTATTAGTCTGAGACATGTTTTGTGACATTATTTGAGATATTAGATTGTTGTAAGTTTTTAAGACGTAGTAATATAAGACTTTGGGGATCATCTATCCCTAACGATGTCACATTCTTTGTCTCAAACCATCTGTGGATAAAATAATTTTTTTAAAAATCAAATGATAGACATAGAAAGAATAAGACATCATTTGGGACAAGTGATGTTAATCCCATAATACTCACGTTACCATCCGACCAGGGCATAGTCTATGGTCAGAAAAAATGCTATACATTTTCCATTTCTATCTTATCATTGTAGAATTTCTTTGCATAAACATTCGTTTCCTTAACACTTCTACTTCTTACTCTGTATGCTAAATGGATTTTCACAGTAGAAAACTGCTGCATCAGCATCATTACCATGCTTCCACCACTGCTGCTAGTCCAACACCTTCTCCTCTTGAATCACTGCCACAGAAGCCGGAACCATGGCTTCCTGTCTCCGATTTCATCGGTGGGGATTACATAACAAACCATAACCATGTTCACTTACTTCAAGTAGCTTTGATTGTTATGGCTTGCATGGTTGGCATGGTTATGTCTCTTTGCATCATTTCCTTAATCTTAAGGCACTATTACTCAAGAAGACTCAACCATAACAACAACAGAACAAGAAACTCGCCTATATTGTTCCATGTGAATGGAGACTCAGCTGTTGTTTCAGATAATGATGAGGGACCAATGGTTGAGCACCCTATATGGTTTATCCGCACAGAGGGTCTTCAACAATCATTGATAGATTCCATCACGGTTTTCAAATACAGAAAAGAAGAAGGGCTAATAGATGGGACAGTGTGTTCTGTTTGCCTCGGCGAGTTTGAACAACAAGAGAATTTAAGACTCTTGCCTAAGTGCAGCCACGCATTTCATATTCCTTGCATTGATACTTGGTTAAGATCACATAAGAATTGCCCCTTGTGTCGCGCACCCGTGGTTCATGATGGTGGTGCTAATGGTAGTAGAAGTGGTGGCACTGAGGTGAGTGCCACTGAGGCGAATACAAGCGCTTTCGGTCAGAATCATATGGAGAACATAAGTGGTACTAATGAGGAAGAAATAGGAACTAGTCATGTAGGAGAAAGTGAGAGTAGCACATTGAGGATTGAAAATGATGATTCAGAAGGGGATAGTGAAATTCCAGATAAGATGTTGCCTAATTCTGACAAGATAAATTTCCATGCTTTAGAAGTGGAAATACAACACATGATGAGGTCAGTGTCCATGGATTCTTCTTCTGCTCCAATGATATTTACTGATGTGGTGGGTCTAAAGTGTGATGTAGAAGGCTCACACACAAGCTTAGATGACAAAATCAATTCAGGTAACAAGGATATGCTTATTTCTAAGCAGGGTAGTGGCAGTGGAAGTTCAACTATTTACAAACAGACTTCAATTCAGCACGCATTCCAGAAAAAGCCTATTTCATTGAGAGGGTCTTTTTCACATAACACAAAATTGTTATTTTCTAGACATTGTAGGAGCCAGAGTTTAACCCTTCCCTTGTAAATTAGAAGAAGTACTAGGGAAATATACCAACCAAATCTTCAGGTCCTAGCATGGCAGGGTCACGTCGAAAAAATTAAGAGGATAATTAGGTAAGAGTATAATAGCTTATCCAAAGCAATGATCTATATATTTCTGCCTTTTCAAAACAGACAGCGATAATATGGTTAGTATAGTTTCTGCAACAATATGGTTATTTCATCCTATGTTTTTGACATTAAGAGTAATAAACATTATATTCTATTGGTAGTCAATGTCATTAAAATACAGCTTACTAAAGTAAGGAAAGAGTTGAACCACAAGTATATAGGAACAGACCGATTCAATTATCAGTAGACAGCATCTGAGGAGTAACACAAAATAGAAACTGAATCAATCAAGTAATTGGTAGCAGATAAAAGATTTAAATAAAGCTTGATCTGCTCTTGTATTTTGTCTACTTGTAATCTTATCTTTATTTTGTAAAGTTTCACCTTTGTACTCCTTAGTTATAGGATAGTTGTGGTCTATATACTTGAGTCTATAAACTCTTATAAAATTAATATTGTTTGAACTCCCCAGGTCAAGATTAATATGGTGTTTCCGGATACATCTATCATCAGAACAATTTAGTTGCTTTCTTTCAAATATATAATTGAAGCCTCTTAACTAGGTATGAAATATTAAATCCCTTTAGACTAAGAAAAGAGAAGCATTATGTACTATATAGTCATCTGGACTGGGATAAGAGTCTCTAACCTCAAGCAGATTCTAGTATATTACTAATATAGATTTCATACTCAACCTCTTCACTAATCAATATCAATTTGTTTTGTAGTTTCTGTCCTGCAATAGTGTTAAAGTAATCACCTGCAGAACTTTTCTGTAATACTTCTTTGCTAAAGGATGTAATCATTTTGTTTACCTTAGATGGTAATATTTCAGTATAGAGGTATGGTTATCTACCTAAGAACGGTGAGTGTATGTTCTGTCTTTACAGCAAGGTATGGGTTGTGTTTTGACTATATATTTTCCTTAATTATGAATGCAACATGTGTGAATGTATTGTATTGCAGCAGAAACAAAAATTGCCCCGTTCTTTCATTTGCCTCAACTCTGTTAATAGTTTCTATGTTTTATGCTTTTTCTGCCATTGCATGTTCTAACAAATAGCATCCAGACTTAGTTTTAGTGCTGTAAAAACAATCACATGTTTTTTTCCTTCAGTTTTAAATACCCAATTTGCCTGTGTAAAACTTTCTTCCTAGGAGTTTTTGCATTCATTGGCTTTTCACCTTGTTACATTGATTAGTGTTGCAATTTGTTCATGGATACGCCTTTTTGCGAATGATCTACACTTCCCAAAGAGTAGTGATGGCAGAGTCACACATCAAAGTCTAACTCATCCACTATAGTTATTTGATATCGTTCTTTTTATGTTCCTATGATTTTTTCTCATCTATCAGTTTTAGTGAAATTATATAAACTATCTCTCACTTTTTTACACGTATATAGACTTTTATAATTTTATTACACTGATCCTGCATGAGAAATAAATGTAATTTTTTAAATAAAAGATGTGATAAATGCAATTAAGTTAAACAAAACATCATATACTATGAGGAAAAATCTAAATAATATATAAATGAATGTATCTCTATTATTTTTTATTACAAAATCTATCAACAATTCTAAAGGGATATTGTTTAAATTGCTCTTATATTATATCGTAAAGAACCAAAAATAATAATGAAGTATCGACTCATATATTATTTGGACTTGTCTCCACAATATATCATATTTTGTTTAACGTAATTACATTTATCACATTTTTTATTTAAAAGATTGCACTTATTTCTCATACAGGGTGGTCCGTATAATAAAAATTAGGGGGTTTGTATATGTGTAAAAAATTGAGGGGTAATTTTTATAATTTCGCTAAAACTCATGGGATATTAGTGTAATTTACTTTTTTTTTTTTTTTTTTTTGTTTCCTATCCATCCGGCCTAATGTAGCATTATAAATATTGTTATTATTATTATTATTCTCACTCTATAAGGAGAAATCTTACACCTATTCAAACAAGTTTTTCATTCTTGAATAAAGACCTATTTTGTTCAACAAAATGTTTATATGGTCCCCATTTGTTGTCTGAAAACTGAAAAACCCCAAGTTGTACTGTCTTAGAATTAAATTGGTACACTCTCTTTACTATGACTAGTTTGTTGATAATTTATCGTAATTGTAAAACTACTTTGGGATTGAACATAGAATCTTTATATAATATAATTCTTATAAAAGAATTATCTTTTAACAAAGAATAAATTTATAATCTTTGATTTGATTATATTTTGACACTACTTCAAAAATGTGATATTTCTAGTGTGAGAAGTTAGATCAAATATAAACTCTAATAATTATCAAATAGAGAGTAACAAAAGCATAAAAAGACTAAATTATTTAGTTTTTTATTATTGCAAAGAACATAATTCCTTCTCCATTTAAAAATAGCCTAAATTATTTTATTATATACAAATTCATGTTTTGGATCAAATTATTTTACAACTTATATATTATAAAATTGAATATGTCATCATTCAATAAATTTATCTTTCGATTACAATCATTTAAGTATAAATTCAGTTATTTACCTTGGAACATGTTCTACATGTATACGGTAGTAGAGTGAAATTGACATATATATACATTTCAATTACCTAAACATCTGGATATATTTTGAACTAGATTAAAGAAGTAGAACTAGTTATATATTAGGATTCCATCGTTTCAGGTAAGTGTGACACATGGAACGTTTTGGTCATCCCAGTTCATTTGCCACACTTTAATTTGATTATGAATTCTAGGCTTCTCCAATGTGACAACATCATTGCTCTTGAGTCTTGACTTATTTACAATAGCGAGTACATTCGGGGTTTGTTTGGAGGAAGGATGAAGAATATTCTATCCCAACAATGGAAAAGGATATGGTGTCCCAAACCTTATTTTGAATAAATAAATATATGTCATGTTAATCAAAAAATTAATTTTTTTTTTCTAATTTTATTTGAACATCATTAATCAAAGACAAAATTGGTAACACAATTTGGGATAACAAATATTTCTCCTCATACTTATCCATTTCATAGAGAATTGTGTTATCTTAAAAATCAGAATATGGGGGCAATCTAAAGAAAAGTATCAAGCGATGTGACACGTGCACGCGTGTAAATTTGAACATCCTATATATATATATAGACAATAAAGTAATAAAATATCTCTTATATATGGAAATAATTTATTTCCTTAAATTCACTTGGTGTATGACACATGACTTATTTGTTTTTGTTGGACCGGACTGCTACCGGGGAGCCTCCAACCACCGGAGAGTTCCATTGTTGCATGGGCATGGGAAGAGTGAAGAGTCACAAGTGAGACACCACGTCTTTAACCAAAACCTTAAGGCATTAGTTTCATGGGTCTTTCCTTCTTATAAACCCTTTCACTCATCCCTACACATCCAATGTGGGACTTCACACTTGAATAAACCCAACAATCTCCCCCTCAAGTGTGAGTACCACACACTTTTCGGTTCACTCCCCCTTCAGTCCACCATGTCCCAGCCGAACCATCGGCTCTGATACCACTTGTTGGACCAGACTGCGACCGGGGGCCTCCATCCACCGGGGAGTTCCATTGTTACATGGGTACGGGGAAGAGTGAAGAGTCACAAGTGAGACACCACGTCTTGAACCAAAACCTTAAGGCATTAATTCCATGGGTCTTTCCTTCTTATAAAGGCTTTCACTCATCCCTACACATCCAATGTGGGACTTCACACTTGAATAAACCCAACAATCTCCCCCTCAAGTGTGGGTACCACACACTTAAAAACACTTGACCATTTATATATAATTTATATCAAATTTATTCACGATTTATTTGATTTACCTCCAACATTGGATATAATAAGCAATTGTTGGACCGGACTGCTACCGGGGAGCCTCCAACCACCGGGGAGTTCCATTGTTACATGGGCTTTAACCAAAACCTTAAGACATTAGTTTCATGGGTCTTTCCTTCTTATAAACCCTTTCACTCATCCCTACACATCCAATGTGGGACTTCACACTTGAATAAACCCAACAGTTTTTTTATAATATATTTTAAAATGAAAATTTCTTAAATTAAGGATAATAAGCCACATGTCAAATGCTAAATAAATTTAAGGATATAAGTTATCTTATGATATAATGAGATAATTTATTCTCATTTATTTATTTATTTATTTATATATATATATATCGCCTTCATGTCGTTTGAAAAATTTAAGATTTAGTAAAAATGATTAAAAATATATGATATTATAGCTCTAAAAATGAATTTAGAGAGAAACATTTGTGCCAATTAATGAAGGTTGATGATAAAGATTTGGTTCATATCTTAATAAGAATGTGAGTTTGAATCATACTATGATGTGAGGATTTAGTAGGTAATATATGTGGGAACTACCCTCTAAATCGTCCAATTCAAATTTAAGAAAAATAAATAGGTGTAAAAACTGATTTAGGTGGATATGGAATATAGATAGCATGTACGAACGTTTCATTAATATGAAACTGATGTTTACTTGCTTTTTCCAACTCCGAATGGCCCACTGTATGGTTTGCACTTATTCAACAATCTTTCAGTTGATTCAATTGTTCGATACATTTGTAACGTAAACCACTTCTGATTTTTTTATTTTAGTTTTATAAACGTAAACCACTTTTGTTTAATCCACTGGATTGACTATTGTATATTTTATCCAGTGTGTTAAAAGAACCGGCCCGTATACGTTTATTTAATAGCATAAAGACAATTCACTTAAGAGTCTACGATTACTAGATTGAGAATTTACTAGATTTTTAGACAATGTTAGTAACTAAAGAATATAATTCAAGGTAGAATAAAAGCATGGTTAAAACTTTTTCAAAGAAAGTTTGTATCCTTTTTAAGATAGATACTTCAATAATATTCTAACTATAGATTTATTATAATGAACTTCGTTTTTATTAGTATCCACTTGGTTAAGCTAATAAATTTCATAATAGAGATATCAAAATTTTAAGCTTCACAATTACTTTTTAAATAGTATAATAGTTAAGTACTTGTCTAGGCTTTGGAGGAAGGTGGGAGACAATTTAGTTTCTGCATTGATTTTTTTTTAACTTGTTTGATTTGTGGGATTTGAGATAAAATTAAAATCCGTGCTAATATTTGAAGTACAACTCACGCATCCTAGAGATAAAGCTTTTATTACCTTTTGGCAAGTGCCCACTCTTTTGCTAAGTTTGCAAGGTTTTTTATTTTGTTCCTTATTTTATTTCTCTCCATTGCTGGCAGATTTGTCAGCCACCCTATCTTATAGGAGTTTGTAGTTTGTTTTTGTTTGGACGTTAGCCACCAAGTTCATAAAAACTCACCAATATATTAATACATTAATGCCTATAGATTTTATAAACTTGCATTAGTTCTTAAGGGAGATTTATCAAATTTGGGTAAGCTAAAATGTGTTATTATACACATTAAATATTCATATGCAAGATTTCTTTTCGTGCAAGGTTAATGTAACTTCTTTATCTCTTTAGGCTTGACTGTTGATGGCTTTTGTCCCGTCCGGTTATAAAAAAATATATATCAAGGAAAACATAAGATGATATCAATGTCATCTTCCCATTTAGCTTTGTTTATTGGAAAACTTATTTTTCTATCAAACATTCATTGAAAAAGGCATGCAATGAGTTATCAATATGTACATGATGTCATCAGATGTTTTGAAGTTGACCATGGGAAATTAAAAATAAACATTTAAAAGAAGAAAACAAAATCAAAAGAAAAATATGCCTCATTCACCATAAAATATTATTGGTAGTAATAGGTTAGATATATGAAAATGAGATTGAGGATCTCATTCTATTTGCTACATGGAACAGAGATTACCTATTTCATTCCTGAACTGTAAATGTCACTTAATTAATTTTTTTTGTAAAAACATAAATTATAATTTTCTATTATTTGAAAAATGATAATTAACTAGAGACAAAGAGATACAATGATTTTGGGACATAAAATGTTTCTTGTCATATGACAACTCCATTTATCCTCCCCAGGGTTAATCTAATCGCTATCTTTGTAGTACCAGATTTCAAACTCCATGCGTGTGTAGTGAGATTGTATCTCATAAACTTCAAATTAATATCAATCTTTCAACTCAAACAATCACATTTTAACATGACCAAACTCACAGAGCTACTAGGCATAATAAAGGACAAGGCATCTCAAAGCAAAGCAGTGTTACTCTCCAAACGCGCCACTCTTTCCCTCTTACGCGCCACCAGCCACGACTCCTTCACTCCTCCAACCCACAAGCACATCTCCACCCTCCTCTCCTCCGGAGAAGGCTCACGTGTCACTGCCTCTGCCGTCGTGGAAGTCCTCATGAACCGGTTACAAGGCACCAACAACTCCGCCGTGGCACTCAAGTGCCTTATCGCTGTCCACCACATCATAAACCGTGGCAGCTTCATCCTCCAGGATCAGCTTTCAGTGTACCCTTCAACTGGCGGAAGAAACTACCTTAACCTCTCCAACTTTCGACACAATAGTGATTCTGTGTCGTGGGAACTCTCTTCGTGGGTACGATGGTTTGCCCAACATGTTGAACAGGTCCTTTGTACTTCTAGGATTCTTGGGTTTTTCCTCGGAAACTCTTCGCGTGATAGGGAAGAAGTAGTTTCGGGTTTGACGAACGCTGATTTGTTGACTCAGTTTGATTCTTTGGTAACACTGGTTGAATGGATTTGCAAAAGACCAGGTATGTTTGTGTTAAAACTTTTTTCTTTCCAGAATAATCTCTCACCTAATTACTTGAAACTAAACTTTTGATCGTGGCTAAGTGAGAATATCCCTTTGAATGGCATTTAATTCCTACACGTTACCGTGTGAACTCAATGGCTGAGTTTATGAGGATTATTATTGAGCCAGTTTCATGGATCTGATAAAAGAGAATATATGATAGTTTGTCATACTGCTGATGTTGTTACATATAGTTTGATTAGGGGAGAGGATATGGTAAAGTTCAATCCTATGAAGTTGGCATAATGTTTTTTCTATCTTATTGGAAGCTGAGTGAGGAATTAATAGGATAAAATAGTGTAATTTTCCTCTGATACTCCCGTCCTAGAGATTGCATCAATATCATCCATCATTTATATCAAATATGTAATATTGGAATGTTGTTAAATGATGTTGAATCAAAAATAGAAACAAAAAATAATGAATTTTTTATTTTTTAATTGGATATAATAAGTTTTTATACTAGTGAGATAAGATTTGAGATATGATTTATTATAAAGAGTTGGATAGGTTTGATTTGTTTAAAAATAGATATAATACATACACAATACATATTTTGTCCATATTGTCTGATTTCTAAATTAGCTTGAAGCAGTAGACGCAAAAAAAAAAGCTTAGTATCTATGGAATCTTATGGTACGACATGGGAGGCATATTTTTGTACCAGCCAAATTAGTGTATAATGTATGTCCTACCGCTTGAATTATTCACTCATCTCCCTTACATCAAACCCAAATCTTGTTCCGATCAACACAAATTAAATCAGCACTATTTATCAAATTAGTTATCTTGATTTTACTAATCACAATTCAAGAATGGTAAAATTTAAAAGTTATATTGAGAAATAATCTTATTAAATAAAATAAGTCTATATATATATACCATTATAAACCTTTTTCCAACCCATTGCCCTAAAAATAATAATTTACAAATTAAAATTATTTTAATGAGTAATTGTATTTAGATATATTTTTGGGTTTCGTAGAGACTAATCATTCCCAAATCTTATATATTATTGAAATAAGTTTTCTAAACATATTTGTTTCATAATATTAAAGTCCTCACATTATATTTGAAGAATTTAGTCATCTATTAACTTTATTTGAGTTTGTTAGTATTATAATAGGATTTAATATGTATATATTGACATTGCAAGTGTTTTTATATTGTCAGCAACTCATCCACAATTGATTGATTAATGGTGGATGATATGCTGACAGTGTAAAAAATTTATTACTATCCGTACACATATTTTAAACTCATTATAATGTCAAAGTAAATGTGATAAAGAATGACATGGAATTAAAAAATGGGATCACATGTCCCACTTTTTTATATCTTATTATGTCCCAACTCAATTGAAATTTAATTGGTTTGGTAGATGGAGATAAGATTTTTTAACTATGGATCCTCCTTATGAATAAAATACCTTACTATTCTCCTTAGTTTAAATTGAATGCACACCATAGAATAAAACTTACTCCCTCTATTTCATTTTATTTCAACCATCTAAATAGTGGACGTACAGTTTTTATTAATTTTGATAATAATAAAATTTAACCATGCTGCAGATCCTTCATCTATGAAGGGGAACAAGTTGGTGGATGAGATTGTGAATTTAGTGCATGAAGATTGGATTGTGATTCAAAAAGAGGTGTCAATACAAGTAAGTGAGTTTAAAGAGAGATTGAATTTCTTGAAGTTTGGAGAAGCAGTGGAACTAGTTTGTTGCTTAAAGAGGTTGGAGGAGTGCAAAGAGAGGATGATGATGTTGGAAATGACACAAGGACAGAGGTTGTGGGATTTAGTGAGAGAAGTGAAGGACAAAACTGGGACTGGGGTGTATAAGGAAAAGGGCAAGGTGCACAAGGAGATGAGAAAAGAGAGAGTGAGTGAGTCTGATAGGTTTTGTAGCCGAGTTTTGATTTCTGCTGATTCATTTCACTTTCCTTCAGGAAGGTTATTGTGATTTTGTAACATTCAACAAAACTCCCTTTTTCTTGTTATTTTCCTTTTGCATATATTGGTATATATAGTTTGAACTTTGAATATAGTGTACACTTTTTATTAACCTCCTCATTATTCATTTCACTCAAATTCGAAGAGACTCTAGCTTAAAAAAATGTCATAAATATGTTCAGTTTATTTCCTATTTCAACATAAATCATGAATGTACGAGTTTAACTCATAAACATGTTCAGCCAATTTCCCATTTCCCTCCCACTTTGAAGGCCTTCTTGGACGCATGTAAACCATTTTGGTGATTTTTATTTTATCATATATATTACTTTTTAACTGTTTCTTGGAGCATGATATTTAAAACTGAAATAATGTATCTATGAATATTTACGAGCTATCTACTAATAAAAAATAAAAAAGAATAACAGAGGTGTGGGGAACCTCACATTATGAATGGTAGGTTGATGGTCCGCGGATCAGCCTGCAAACTGATATAAATTGCAATTAATATTTCAGCACCACATGGCTCATGTTACCAATCAGAAGACCTAACGTTACCAATAATAATAATAATAATTCATTGGTGGAAGTTCATCCCAATTTCCAGCCATAACATGCAACTTGTGTAAGATCGGATTCCTTTAACTTATCTAGATCATTCAATGAAATTGTGACGTTTACTAAAAAAAAATTGGATAAAAGATTTATGTTCATTTTTAACTCGATGTCAAATTTTTATTGGAATGAAATAAAGTTAGAAACATACTTTTGAGACACGTAATCTTCATTCATCTTCATCTCTAGTATTTTTAAGATTCTTATGGTTTTGACACCTAATTTCATCACTAAAACTGAACTCAAAATCTGTAGATCTTTTTTCTTAAATAAGATTACTATAATATCACAATCTATCTATCTATCACCTATTTAACAAAAAAAGTCTCTCATGACATGTTAATCTCTCAAGTCCCTCATGACATGTGTTAATCTCTCAAGTCCTTTGTGACATGTGTAAATCTCTCAATCAAAACTTTATTTATCCTCTCATCTTATCTCTTCCTTTACAGTTTGACTCTCCCTTAAAGCATATCTACAGGTTATTGTTATGTCTTTGTGTCCCTATCCTACTAAAATCTTCAATTTTATTCTCCTTTGTACAATAAATGAATTTGATTATTTTTTCTCACATGATATTTGTTAAAATATTTTTTCCTGCGTGGTTATTTTTCTAAAGCAGGAAATATGAATTGGTCATATTCTTACTCATTAATATTTTTAAATGTATTAATTGAGTAATATTAATTGGTAGTTACACTTTAGAAACCGAAATTATTAGGCATGATTGTCTTTGAATGTATTTTACTCTATTATCTAAAAACTAAATAATTGTCCTCCACAATTAATTTTGTTATTTAATTTTTTATTGTATTTTTGGATTGAATTTCTTTGTAATAGGATGTAATAATCAAAATATTAAAGCAATTTCATTTGATTATGATAATTAAATGATTTGATTTATATTTTGATTAAATTATTTATGATTCACTAATTTTAAACAATGCTCATTATGGATATAAATTTGCATAATTGTAAATATAAATTTGCCAAATATATTTATATTTAATTCCATTTATATTCTATTTTGTAATCTTCAATTTTATTCTCCTTCGCACAACAAATGAATTTGATTATTTTTTTCTCACGTGATATTTGTTAAAATATTTTTTCCTATGTGGTTATTTTTCTAAAGCAAGAAATATGAATTGGTCATTTCTTTGTTTCAGCAATTTGCAGAAGAGAAACCTCACATCCTAGAATACAACGATTAGAGGTTACATTCATTATCTGAGTGTAGAAGAATAGTTCTTTAATTTTATTATGTGTTTGTCATTTTTCATTCGAATTTATTTTTTCACTATCTGAATATGTTAACCTTATATTAATAAAAATAATCTTTAATTTTTTTTATTCTCATCATAAATAATTTGACATGTTTAATTATTGAACATGTATATTTTATCCAATTAATCATAGTAAATGTGATCATCATATCAGTCATAACCTATGAAGCACAGCTACAGATACATGTATCGGATACGATACGTATCCGATACGTCGACACGCATTTTTTCTAAAATGTAGGATACGATACGTTCAGGGATACGCATATAAATTAATAAAAAATACATAAAATATGATAAAATTATAAGTGTAAATCAAAATATTCTCTCTTGCCCTCTTTCTTCTCTTCTCTGTTAAGAAATAAAGGTAAGCTCTTTATTTATCTTCTCTATTAATACTCACACATCCTCTTTTCTTTATAAACATACTAAGCGAAAAGAAACTAAGAAGTAAGAAAGGTAAGCCTTTTTTGTTTGCTCTTCACAACATACCTATGGCGGTAGAGGCAGTAACACTAAGCACCGGCCGACGACGTTATGGATCGGAAAATACCAGCTATTCGAGGGTCAATGTAGTGTGATAGTATGTTGGTATGATGTGACCTTTAAATAAGTGAGTGTTTATTAAAAACAAATCTATCTTATCATAAAAATGAATCTATATGTCCTATATTTTATTGAAAACGAATTTATATATTCTATTTTTTTTAAAACGAATCTGATACGTGTCTTGATATTTATTTTTATTTTTTTATTTTTTTTATTTTTGGATACTCTATGGACACGTATCCTTTGCGAATCTGAGCGTATCCGTGTCGGATACGTGTCTGACACCGACACACGAGGGTATTTGGCGAATCCGTGCTTCATAGGTCATAACCATTGAAGACAATTTAATTTCATTTATATTATACTCTACAACTAATAAATTTGTGGAATATTAATATTTAATTCTATTTATATTCTATTTTGTTTGAATTTATGGATCATTTACAAAAATGTAATATAAATTTGCATAATTATCACTATTAAATTTGTGGAATATTATTTGAGTAATATTTACTCATTAATGTCTTTGAATGTATTAATTGAGTAATATTAATTGGTAGTTACACTTTAGAAACCAAAATTATTAGGCATGATTATCTTTGAATGTATTTTGCTCTGTTATCTCAAAACTAAATAATTGTCTTCCCCAATTAATTTTTTTATTTGATTTTTTTATTGTATTTTTGGATTGAATTTATTTTTAATCGGATCTAATAATCAAAATATTAAAGTAATTTCATTTAATTATGATAATTAATTGACTTGATTTATATTTTGATTAAATTACTTATGATTCGCTAATTTTAAGCAGTACTCAGTGTGGATATAAATTTGCATAATTGTAAATAGAAATTTGCAAAATATATATTTAATTCTATTTATATTCTATTTTGATTGAATTTATGGATCAATTAAAAAAATTGAATTTATGGATCATTTACAAAATTTGAATTTATGGATCAATTTATATTTATATGTAATTTGTCTTGATTCATTGAATTTCATAACATGCGTGATTAATTGAGCATATTACATGGTTACTTTAACATTGGAAATTTAATACATATTTATAATTATATTGGTAAAGAAATAATTAAATAATAATGTCATGAAGAAACATAAAAGTTCAAAAGAGTTTAGTCAGTCACAAAAATGATATTATACATAATTAATCAATTTTTAGTTACACTAGATAACGTTTTTTGATTGAATTGCTATTTAATCTTTAATAGGATATGACAATCAAAATATCAAAGCAATTTGATTTGATTATGATAATCAATTGATTTGATTTATATTTTGATTAAATTATTTATAATTCCCTAATTTTAAGCAATTTTCGTTATGGATATAAATTTGCCGAATCGTAAATAATAAATTTTCGGAATATTAATATTTAATTCAATTTATATTCTATTTTTTGTTTGAATTTATGGATAAGTTACAAAAGTAAAATATAAATTTGCAGTATTATAATTAATAAATTTGTGGAATATTAGTTGAGTAATATCTACTCATTAATATTTTACATCATTTCCAATAATTTGTTTATATTTGGATTCATTAATCAATAATTTTTCTAATTCATTGAATTTTATAGCGTGCATGATTAATTTAGCATATTACACAATTATTTAACATTAAAAAATTAATGCACAATATAATTATATTGATAGATAAATAATTAAATAATTATATTTTTAATGTCATAAAGAAATATAAAAACTCAAATTTTATGGATCAATTACAAAAATGACATTATACACAATTAATCAATTAAGTTAAACGATCAAATATAATAAGATGATGATAGAACACATTAATTATATAATGTATTTGATTTATTGAGCGCATTACACAATTACTTTAACATTGCAATCTTAATATACATTTACAATTCTATTGATAAAGAAATAGTTAAATAATTCTATTTTAATGTCTTAAAGAAATAGAATAGTTCAAATTTTCAGGAAGTTATTATAGATAGTTAATTAATTAAATTAAATTTTCATATATATTAATTAATTTGATACTCATCAAATAAATAATTATATATTATGATTCATATATTGAGGATAAATCACAATATATTATTGACCATTATAGGACAATAACAGTACAAAATTTTAAATTTGTTTTTCCTTAATCAATATTTTTATCTTTATTTCGTTTCATTGTAGTATTTTTCAAATTTTCATCTTATTTTTTAGTTGAATTGATTTTGACAATTTTATTTTTACAAACTGTTGAAAAATCTATTCACACGGGTTTACTTTAATGCATAAGGGTGAAATTATAAAATTAAAAAAGATGAGGATAACTATTTAAAAATAAAAGGAATATGGTTACCTATGCAATATTAAGATATAATGTTATTTTAGCAATATTAAAATAGCAATAATATGAATCATAACATATTTTTTGTAGTTATTTTTAAGTTAAATAATAGTAATGTGTATTTTTATAGTAAACTTATTTTAGAATCAAATAATAATGAAATTATAAATTTATTGATGATTTTTTAATTAATATGATACTAATAACTATATCATGTTATGTATGCCTAAAAAGCAATGTTGGGAAAGTCGAGTCATATGTTAAACCGGAAGAGGTCCCGTATTAAGTTTAACCGGTTTAAATAGTTAAATCGTATGTTTTGACTGTGTAATTTTATACATAATTAATATTTTTTATCTAGAAAAATATAATTATGTGTAAATATAAAGTTTTATATAATTAATAATTATGTTGAATTAACATATCTTCGTATTTTTTAAATGATTTTCCGGTTTACTTCACAAGTTAATGCGATTGAACCAAGTTTAACACAATTAGACCAGAATTTCCCCGATTCAAAGTGGTTCAACCTTCGTTTGGTTAAGACCGTAAATCAAAGTCGTTTTTATGTCCGGTCAGCGGTCAGATCAGTCGAACGGTCAAGTCCAGTCCGGTTTTCATAACATTGATAAAAAGAGAAGCGAACCGACTCTCTTGAAGTTTACTCTCAACCATCAATATCTAAAAAACTAATCAATTACTTTGATGTTGGACAATTGTAGCCATCAGGAACAGCTAAATTAAACCATTATCATATTAAGGAGAATAAGTCACCTTCCAAGCTTCCACTAACTAGGTAACAACAAAGTCATTCTATCTTAGTCTATTAAATAAATACGTAAAATTATTCAATAATATTTGCAACTAAAATGGAATTTGTGAAGAAAGAAAACAAGTAAAAGACGTAGGCTCAAGATATTGGTTTTTTAAAGAACTATTGTAATAATTTTAAGATCATATAAAAATTTCAGGCATAATAAATTCCTTTTAATTATTGTTAAAAAGATCTTAATGCATAATGATATATTACAAAATAAGTTTGTTCATACAAATAACTTCTTTCAAGTACTTTCTCACATTCTTAGCACTTTCACCGACAAAGTTAATTGACTCATATAAACCTACCCCACCCATATGAAATATCACATAGAAGTCTTGAAATTTAATGATGTTGTACTTTAATAGTGTAAATCACATAGAAGTACATCTCCAATCCAAAATACAATAACTAATTTGCCATCATGATTTACAAATTCATGGTAAATTTTGTTGTTATGTATATCGTAAACTTTGTTTGTGTATTCATTTATGTTCCTTAAATTTTGTTGTTTTTCACATTGTTAGTTATTGGGAACTTTCGCACTAATCTCTTTATGTAATGAATTGCAATCAACTATGTAGAAACAAAGATTTTGAACTGAAGTTTAATTTATTGAGATTCAACATAAAAAATATTAGTTATGTCGTTAATATTTATTACTTTAAATTATTCCTTCACATTTATTTTTTGTTTTTATATTATAATTATTTTAACTTACATTACTATTTGTTGTTTCAACTCATACAAGATCTACAACTTTAATATTTATATTGTATTATTAAGCTAATATATGTTTATGTTTAACTAACAAGTTGAGTTTTTTTACTTAATTATAATTTTAAATATATTTTTCAACACTAATACGAAATGGTCCGTGCAAATGCACGGATATACTGCTAGTTTCTTAAATAAAATATTTAAAATTTAAATATGTGATGTGTCACAAAATGGTGAAAAATAATTATGGTAAGACTCGATAGAGCCTTAAAAAACTAACCACTTCACTTAAAAGTTAAAACTCATAAGTACATTGCTTATAAGACTTAAGACTTAAAATAAGATTCTACCTAACAAAGAGATGAGAATATCATAAATTGTACCAAGAATAAGGATAATATTTTTCTGCTTTAGGTCCCAATCAACTCAATGCACTAAAGATTTATGATTAGTAAAAAAAATAATTGAATTTTTAAAATGGATAATTAAAATTGTTTTTCTATTTACTTACGAAGTTTTGGCACAAGACTCCTTTATTTCTTGCCTAATGAAACCAGGCTAAGTACTATCTTCCATCCAACTTCACTACACATTTGTTAGCATAAAACTAAGGGTTTACTCGGCTTCTATGATAGCTTATGACCCAACTCCGAAGGTTTCCTTGTAAGTTGAATTTTGAAGGAGAATATAAATAAAATTTATGAGTCATGTAATATACTTATGAGATTAATTTGAAATATTTATTTTTCTTTTTATGTTACTGGAACATGTCTGCATTGGATTCATACTTGTGATTTAGTAGAAGAGAGCTTCATTTATTTGTTTGGATATGAGATGATATTCACTTATTCCAATAGTAATTTTAAAAAACTTATTCCATATATTAGCTATAAATTTTAGAGAAATCAAATGGTTTAAATTAGTAAGTAGATATAAATCATTAAATTTTTCTATAATTAGTGACTAGATGTGTAATAATTTTTTAAAACTTACTTCTTGGAGTAAGTGGATATTCTATCATATAATATACTATTTTTCGGTCGGTCATCCACTTACTTAGCCCATTGCATAATGTATGAAAGCCATCAATAGCCCCATTTATTTGTTAGGTATATAATATAACATATACAACTACTATTTTTCGGATAGTGATCCACTTACTTAGCCCGTTATTGCATAATATATGAAAGCCCATTCATAGGCCCATCTCCATCCAGAGAACTAATGCTGTAAACATTGATGGCTCCACGAACAAATATAATTTCATGTGCATCTTCTTTTACGTTTTGATAAATAGGTATAAGCATGCCTCTATAATCATTTCAAACTAAATAATGTTGTTTTGATAAATAAGTATAAGCATGGAGAAAATCATTATTGAGTGCGGAGAGAAAATGGACAAGCCTCTTTAATAAAGGGCAATTTTAAAAAAAAACTGCATCTAATTGATAAGAGATTTAATTGTTGTACCTCCCTACCAACCAGGTTCAATTCCATAAACAGATTCAGCAACTGAACAAGTGTTTTGATAACACCACGTTTAAGGGTGAAAGGGAGAATATGAAAATACTTGAGCCATAAAATAAACTTATTCTGTCTCCTCCTTGCTCCAAAATTCAATTCGTAAAAATAGATATATTAATTTTGAGTGGTGGAATTATTGCCTAACATAATCAATAAATATATGTTTACTGATGATGACAACCTCTAGGGGATGTTTTTAATCATAAGATCATTTAATAGCTTGAGGACTAAGGTTTCTAGGTTTAGGATTCGGTTAGTATATAATTTTAGGGTATTTGGTTGTTATTTGATTCGGATGTGTGGGGTCAATAGGCTAGACTATGTGTTTGGTTGGGTATGTGATTTAAGGGCTCGGTTGGATTATGGGTATAGGGTTTTAGGTGGGTAATTTGGCTTGGTTTTTGAGGGATGTGCAGGGAACGTGTTTAGAGTTTTTTTGGTAGGTTAGCCTAATAGGTAGTAACTTAGGGCTGTTTTGATATGAATATATGAGTAGGGTGAGGTGAAGGTTGGATGGGTATGATGAGCGATGATGGGAAAGAATGGAAAGGGAAAGTGCCATAAGCATGGAAGCTTGATAAGCTATAAGGTTAGCCACAAGCAAGAAGCTTGATAAGAACTTGTTAATGGTGGTCACGACCAACCTAGGGGTTTTAGGAGAAGTGCTCTCAACTAAAACAACTCAATTTAATCAAAATTCAACTTAACTTTATTAATGACAATTCAATTACATAAATAGGCAATCTGAATGTCTTCAGCTGAAATAAAAGACTAAGTCATAATTAACTTGCAAAATGGAAAATCCTAATTAAAACTTAAGCTAAAAATAGATATGAAATAATAATGTAACTCCTAATTAAATCATGTAAATGGTTGAGTTGTGGTGGCTTGCTCCTATTTTTAAGGGATTTGAATCTGATCCAATTTTAGTTGATAGGAAATGGATTATCTCCTCAACAAACCATATTGAAGATATCTTCCCATTTTTAGCTTTGATTTATCCCTTTTGGCTAACGGTTGATAGCTTTCCCTTGAATTTCTCCAACAGTGTTGCTTGAAGATAGATTAGATTTGATCAATTTGAAATAGGCAAATCTTTTCCCAACCGTGTGGATTGGATTGATTCCAATCCGATTTAGGCATAGATATTTCACTAAATCTCCTTCCTCTAAGCCTCGCCATTCTATCATTTTAGTCGTGACTAGTTATTCCTGAACCTAGGTGAACTACTTGGTCATGAATCTGAATCATGTTATATGTGAATCCCAACCCACATTACATAAAATAAATACTAACATTTTTGACATCAAATAAACTAAACTCCTAAGATTATATGAGAATGCAATCTCATTTATTTGATTCAATGCGAATAAAATAAACCTAAGTAGAAAGTGACCTAAGGACATAAATGTCATTCTCATATACCATCTCTTGGGTCAATTGTGTCCTTTGAGACTATAAGGACTCTTACCTTGATCTTGGCCCTAGTTGTAGGACCATCATGACTTCTCCTACCCTTGGGATCAAAGGCTACCCTAGGAGAGTTTACATGTTAATATTGAGGTTACAGTTGGTTAAGAGGTGGTACAATGCAGTAGGTGACGATGGAATTCCTAGGAGTGGGTTAAGATTGAAATTTCACTCATAAAATTTAGGAGCATCCCTGTTCTTTTCAAGAATGCAGTACCTAGAATCTGTCTACTTTCTTAATATCTTCATGGTGTTCTGCTCATGGTATTTTAGAGAGTTCTTTTTGACATATTTACAAAAAATGTTACGGTGATGGTTAGGATTAAACTTATTCAAAATGATAACTCCGAAATTTGAGTTTATAGACACAAGTGAATTTCAACTATTTCATGGATGATAAATGCCACTAGCTTGTATAACTTACCTCCAATCCCGCAAACTTTATACCACCACATAAAAGAGATGATTTTCATGAATATATACTAAGAAAAAATTGAGTCCTAGCTTCGTTTTTTCTCAACTAAAGTATTGTAGTTAGTTTTGATTGATACAAAAATTAATACAAACACGCAAAAGATTTACTGTTTAGAAGACAAAGATGTTTATTTTATGACTTCTAAGTAAAGTAATTTTTTAAAATAAAAATGATTGCAATATGTTAGATGTCTCTCATTATTATGCCTTAAAAGAATTTTATGACTATTTTATGGCTCTCTTTAAGGGTATTTTATGTCACTTTTATGGCTTTGTTTCCAAGAATCCAATGCTTCATATCCAAGATACCAAGACTTTGCTTGCCTATAAAAGGACAAATGACAATATTTTTTCTCACAAATACTCTCTCAAATGGAACAAGAATTCTCACCAAGAATGCACTCACAATATATGCGTAAATGAAAGAGATGTTGTACTATTTTTTTTTACATAGTGGAATTTTGCTCTTGATCGCCCGTGGTTTTTTTCCTCTCACACTGAGGGATTTTTCCACGTTAAATCTTGTGTGCTATTTTCTTTATCCTTTACTTGCTTCTCTTTTGTTCTAAATTGATTCAATCATGTGCTTCCGCATTGTGCTCTATCCTTAACACAATCTTATCTTATTTAACATTAATATTACTCTCAAAACAAAGTTGCAAAGTGAGAATATTATCCGATATAATACGAATAAGACGAAGTTGACGTGAGTAGTTTATGGTTAGACCACCTAAAGAAATACCACTTTTGACATGGTCTTGGTCTTTCTAGCATATCAACAGAATTTTGGAATCTTTGTCTTAGTGTTGGGTACAAAGTTCAAATGTTATTAATTTAATTTTAATAAATAATATAAAAATGTTATATTTTATTTTAATTTTACATACACTAGCGTGTCGACCGACACTTTGTGCCTGTCGACCTGCATTCTTATTGCAATATGTAAACTTAAAGAAAAATGTTGATTTAAGAAGATAAACATCATTATATGATTGTTAAATATTAGTATTGTGTGAAAGTTTTTATTAGTTAATAAGGAGAGAGGTTAAAAAAGATAAAAATGGAATATTAAAATTATGTCATGCATGGTAGTTACCAATTGTTATGACTTTATTAATAATATAGATGATAATATCTTATTGGTATAAGATATGTAATGAGATACCATATCACTGTCCCACTGATTGGTGGTGCGTTGCCTCTCTTTTGTATAAAATTCTGTATTTTATATGAATAACTAAACTTTCATAACTTCTGTATTAATAAATTAATCAATTATATTATTTTTCATTTTCACTTATTTTTATATTTTAACTCCACATTCATCTATAACAATCTTTTATCAAAATTAAAAGACAACTTAACATTATAATATTTTATTTGTCAAAAATATCATCATTATTTGGTTTGTTCTGTGAGAGAAATTTTGGAGGAGGTTAACTTTATATTAATATAAAGTTTAACCATACTACAAATAGCAGCAACATGGACCCATTCCACTGCAATGACCTGACTTTTCTTCTTTATGTATTTTGCCCCCTTCTCATCAAGCATCCGCCAATACTTATCCAAGTTAGATCGGGTCCTATTCAAACTAAGTTGTTACGATGCTCTTTAATTGCAATGGAATCTTTCCACTATATTTTGACTGATTTATGAGTTTTGAATTCTAATGGGAGTGTTATTTGGTATAATAATACTACTTAAAACGGAAAATTCAGATTAAAAACTTATAATTCAGAAAAATATTAGTATCTATGCACTCAATCATCACTTACCATTTGTACAATTAACAATAAAAACAATATACATGAACAATAAATAATATATTAACTATGAAACAAATAGATAATTATTTCCAATTTTAACCTTACTTACAAAGCAATACATGAAAACAAACAAATATAAATAACATATATCATTTTTATGTTTTTTTAGCTCATAAAAACCTCTTTCAAAACTAACTTAAAAGTGTTTATGAAGTAAACACTTAACTAAATTGTTTAGTATTTTCTTATGGCAACTAAGTTGTTTATCTAACTTGACTATGTTCTAGCATTGGTTAACGTGTTTTGCTGGCAGTTGGAAGGTTGGCCCACATCCGAACCAAACGGACCTGGCGAATTGTGACAACCTCGTGGTGGGACCCACAACTACCAGCTGTAATGATACCCCGCTCTCAGCGTCTTCCTCATACTCACTCATTTCTCTTATATTCTTATTATCATTTCATTCCTTTTTTTTATTCTATATTAAAATAACAAATATTACTAGCGCCGGTGCTTCATTTAACTATTCTAATACACGTTCAGCCAAAATCTTACTTTGCTTTCTTTAAAACGGTTTCTTTTTAGAGAGAGGGGTTTAACACTTTAACACACACATTTCTTTGTTCATTATTTGAAAAAAATATGTGGTGGATGATGAACGAGACCGGAGGCAATTACTGTTCTAAGAAGAGTGATGATTTATGCAGCAATGTTTGTGGACAGGTATATAAATCTATGTATAAATCATCAATAAGTAATTTTTTTATTCAATTCTATTTTTCGATTCTATTAGTTTATGGTTTTATTTCTTTTGCCGTGAGGGTTTTCGATCCTTTAATCTATAGGGTGAGTGATTCTGTGTGAAAATATCTGTGGTGGTTATGGAAAATTTGTCCTAGATTTGCTCTTTTTTTATTTTTTTGTGTACGATATATTCCCGATCTGAATTAAGGTTGTGTTTTATAGGTTTTGGCGACTGCTTGGTTTCTTTCTAAATTTATGAACTATTTTGTGCGGTTTGTGGTTGACGTAGACACAGGCACACTTTTTACCACCCTTTCCTTCTTTCTCCTTTTTTGTCTTCTTTTTTTGGTGAAGGAAAGGGAAAAGGGTTTCGATTTCATTTTGGTTTTTAGAAATATCTGTAATTTATTCAGGATACAGTTTTTTGCATAGCTGTATGGAAATTGAACAAATTAGATCAATGAAGAGCAAAATTGGCACTTTGTTGTTGGGTTTTAGTCTTTAGAGTTTGGAGGATTTAATAAAGGTTCATTGTTTTGTTACTTTTCATGATTTTCCATTCTTGAAGGCTTGTGTTTGGTGGTTACTTAGATATTTCTTGTTGAATTATTATGCAGGAGTCCAGTCAAGTGACGGGTATGTCAAGAATTCGCTGCATTTTGCGTGGCTTGGATGTGAAAACCTACATATTCCTGTTTGCTATTATCCCAATGTGCACATTAGGTGTCTATATCCACGGACAGAAAATCTCATACTTCCTGCGGCCACTATGGGAAAAACCACCCAAGCCTTTCCATGTCATCCCTCATTACTATCACGAGAATTTGTCAATGGAGAATCTCTGCAAGCTTCATGGCTGGGGGGTTCGGGAGTTCCCTAGACGTGTTTATGATGCTGTGTTGTTTAGTAATGAGATTGAGATACTTACCTTGCGTTGGAGAGAATTGTATCCCTACATCACAGAATTTGTTCTGCTCGAGTCAAATTCAACATTTTCTGGATTGCCTAAGCCTTTTGTTTTCAATAGCAATCGTGCACAGTTCAAGTTTGTGGAGCCGCGGTTAACCTATGGGACTATCGGTGGGAGATTTAAGAAAGGAGAAAACCCATTTATCGAGGAGGCATATCAGCGAGTAGCGTTGGACCAGCTCCTTAAGATAGCTGGTATTACAGATGATGACTTGTTGATTATGTCTGATGTTGATGAGATACCAAGTGCTCACACTATTAACCTCTTAAGGTGGTGTGATCAAGTACCTTCGATCATTCATCTGCAGCTGAAGAATTATCTTTATTCATTTGAGTTTCTGTTGGATGAGAAGAGCTGGAGGGCTTCAGTTCATAGATATAAGAGCGGTAAGACGAGGTATGCACATTACCGCCAGTCTGATGACATATTGGCCGATTCCGGTTGGCATTGTAGCTTTTGCTTCCGCCGAATCAGCGATTTCATTTTTAAGATGAAAGCCTACAGCCACAATGATAGAGTCAGGTTCTCTCACTATCTTAGTCCTGATAGAATTCAGAAAGTAATCTGCAAAGGGGCTGACTTATTCGATATGCTGCCTGAGGAGTACACTTTCAAGGAAATCATTGGCAAAATGGGACCGATACCTCATTCTTACTCAGCAGTTCATCTTCCTTCTTTTATTCTGGAAAATGCAAACGAATACAAATTTCTCTTGCCTGGAAATTGCATGAGAGAGGGATAGATATATCATGGAACTTCATTATGATACTGGCTTCTCATCAAGCTTGTGTAGCTTATGCAGTAGTTCTAAACACAACAAATTATGCTCGCAAAAAGATAGATTTAGAATCATGTATATCTCACACGCAACTAATTGTAACAAGCTTTTTGGGGCATAATTGTTTTCGAGGTGGTCATAAGTTTCTTCTAAACTGTTTCACTGGGTAAGTGGATCCTTCATCATGGGATGTTCATCTTTCAAGTCTTCATAGAGATGATGATTGTGGAGGAATATCGCCTTTATATGGTGTTGGTTAGATTCTTGATTGCCTTATTTGATAATATTGCCTTGGCCATGGCATTTATCTATTCGGTATCTAATATCCCATGAGGCCATGACAGATAACTCTTGCTACAAATGCCAAATGCTCAAAACTCCAATCTCACAAGGTTTGACATTGTAAGAGAAGTGTGCAGTTCAGGTGAACTTCTTCAATCACTAGATGATCGCACTAACAACTTGTTATTAAATGAAACCAAAACAAAAACAAATATTTGAAGTATGAAAGAGAGAGAAATGGATAAATAGAGAGAAGCATTTTTTTTTGTATTGTATTACTGTTCATTCTTGAATGTGTAACTTTTACAATATTTTTAGGATACAGACCTTATAATTTACAAGGCTTATGGGTATTGTGAATGTATGATATTGCAGCAGAAACAAAAATTGCCCTGCCCTTTCATTTTCCTCTCCCCTGTTAATAGTTTCTATGTTTTATGCTTTTGCTGCCATTGCATGTTTTATCAAATAGTATCCAGACTTAGTCTTAGTGCTGTAAAAGCTTTCAACAACTTATAGCTAAACAGCAATCACATGTTTTTCTTCTCTTAAGTTTTAAGTACCCAATTGGCAGTGTAAAACTTACTTTCTTCCTATGAGTTTTGCATGGATTGGCTTTTCACCTTGTTACATTGATTAGTGTTTTAGTTTGTTCATCGAGACGCTTATTTGTTAATGATCTACTCTTCCGGAAGAGTAGTGATGGCAGAGTCATGCATCAAAGTCCAATGCATCCAGTATAATTATTTGATATCCTCCTTTTTCTTTTCCTATGATTTTTGTTTACTACACATGCTGCCTAACGTAGCATTATAAATATTATAGTTATCAATTTGGTCTAAAATTAAAAGACCTATTTTTTTATTGGGTTAAATTGGTATATACACGTAAATTTATAAGAAGAATATTCAGTCAAGCAAAGCTGGTTATATATTAGGATTCCATCGTTTCAGGTAACTGTGTGTGAAAAACAAAACTCCATGGCAAAGAAAACTAGAAAAGCTTGCAATGAAGAAGATGGATGAATATGCCAATATTGTTTTATGGCTTGTGTGATTAACAAATGACTTTCACTTGGCCTCTTGTTTCTTGCTTAATTAATCAAGAGAAGACCCTACCTATATACAAGAGAAGAACTAAGCAACCCAAAAACAGAAAAAACAGAAACTTACCAGAAAAGGAAACTACCCAGTGAAAAAACTAACTTATGAAAAGAGACTAAAAAAGGAAAGTTTAGGCAAAACAAATTAAAACTTCAATTTGTTCTTGGGCTATGATCATTGGGCTTGGCAAGATTATCATTCTCTTCAATAGACCCCCGCAAACTAGGCACATGGATATTGATAATGCCAAGTTTGGATAAGATATTGCGAAATGGTGAAGGTGAAAGAGATATTGCGAAATGGTGAAGGTGAAAGAGATTTTGTGAAGATGTCGGCAATTTGCAGAGATGTATGAATGGGAAGAAGATGACTTATGTTGTTTTGAACTCTCTCACGAACCACGTGACAATCTATGTCAATGTGTTTCGTTCTTTCATGGAAAACCGGGTTTGCAACTATATGCAATGTTGAGTTGTTGTCACAAAAGATGCTCACTAGTTTGGGATGATGAATGCCAAGGTCACGGAATAAGAAGAACAACCATTGAGCCTCACAAGCAGCCATGACAATGGCTCTATACTCAGCTTCTAAAGATGATATGGAGACAATGTTTTATTTTTTTGTTTTTCCAAGATATCAATGCATTGCCTAAGAAGAAACACCAACCAATTATTGACTTTCTTGTGTCTATGCACTTTGCCCAATCAGAATCTGAATAACCTTGTATTGTTGTTGTGTTGTTAGTTGAAAAAAAATACCATGTCCAGGAGATGCCTTCAAGTATTTGAGGATTCTGGTGGCAGCTTTGTAGTGTAGGTTGGTTGGACATGCTAGGAATTGGCTAAGAGAACTCACTGCGTAAGAGATGTCACATCGAGTGTGAGGTATAGTAGATTGTCCATCAGTCTTCTGTAGGAAGTAATGTCTTGGAGAGGAATTCCAGATTGAGAATGAAGATTTGTGTTGTATTCCATGGGTGTAGAGATTGGTTTGGCTCCAAGAATCCAGTTTCCTCAAGCAGATCCTATGTGTATTTTCTTTGGTATAGAGTTATGCCTTGTTTTGATCTTGCTACTTCCATTCCTAAAAAGAACTTCAATTCACCAAGATCCTTGCTGCTAAATCTTTCATGGAGAGTGGTTTTGGTGTCAAGTATTTCTTTCAAGTCATTACCTGTTAGAACCAAGTCATCCACATAAACCAAAATTGTTGTAAAACCAGTGTTAGTGTTCTTAATAAACAATGAATGATCAGAAAAGGATTTGATATACCCAATTTTTAGGAGAGTGTTGGTGAGCTTGTCATGCCATTGTCTGCTTGCCTGCTTCAATCCATAAATGGATTTGTGTAATCTGCAAACTTGCTTTGGATCTGTGATTGTGAGACCTTATGGTGCTTTCATATACACTACCTCTTTGAGATCACCATGTAGGAAGGTTGTGTTGATGTCTAATTGGTGTAGGTGCCAATTATAAATTGCTACTAAGCATAGTAACACTCTTATTGTTGTCATTTTGACCACTGGACTGAATATGTCCATGTAATCCACACCCTCAGTTTGATTGAAGCCTTTGGCTACAAGCCTGACTTTATACCTTTCAATAGTGTCATATGCATTATGTTTGATTTTGAAGATTCATTTACATCCTACTGCCCTTTTGTCATCAGGTAAATTGGTCAAGGTCCAAATATGGTTATTGTCTAAGGCCTTTAGTTCTGTTTCAATTGCTTTTCTCCAATAGGGTAGCTTGATTGTCTCAGAGTAGGTTTTAGGGGTTTGATCAAGGGTTATGGACAATGAAAAATTTCTATGTTTAGAGGAGAAATGGCTATAGTCAATTGTATCACTGATGGGATATCTGATGTTCGAGGCAGAAGATGTGTTTTGGTGAATCAAGTTGCAGTGATAATCTTTTAGGTAGGTTGGTGGCCCTCTGATTCTATTGGATTGCCTAGTAGGTTGTTGGTCATTTGGTGTTTCAGTTGTATGATCTAAGTCAGATTGAATATGATTGTGATCAAGGATAGTTTGATCAATGCCAAGGTGTTCTGTTGTTTGTGATGCAGGGTAGCAGAATATGTCATCTTCATCATTTGGAACTATAGGATTTTGATTATGTTCTATACTGGTAGAATTTTGGTTGGTGAATGGGAAAATGTATTCATAACAGGCTACATTTCTGGATAGAAAAACTTCATTGGTTCTAGCATCTAGGAGCACATATCCTTTAGTTCCATGTTTGAAGCCTAAGAAGATGCATTTCCTAGATCTATGGTCAAGTTTCTTTCAGTGGCCAATCAATGTAGAAGCATAACATAGACTACCAAAAACCTTTAAATTGGTTATGTCAGGCAAAGATTCATACAACAGTTCATAAGGAGATTTGTTAATCAAGAATATAATAGGTTGTTTATTGATTAAGTATGTTCCATAAGTGACAACATAATTCCAAAAACAAGCAGACAAATTAGATTGAAAAAGTAATGATCTTGTGACACCAAGAATGTGTTGGTGTTTTCTTTCTACTATGCCATTTTATTGAGGTGTCTCAACACAAGTAGTTTGATGTTCAATTCCCTTATCTGTGAAGAATTTCCTCATTAGGAATTCTTTCCCATTATCGGTCCTAAGGACCTTTATTTTGGACCCAAATTGGGTCTCAATTTAGGCAATAAAGCCTTTGATTAGAGGAGTTGCTTCATCCTTCTGTTTCATAAAGAAAATTCAGGTGAACCTGGTTTTATCATCCACAATTGTGAGAAAATATTTGTGGCCAAATGTAGATGGAGTGGAGAGAGGCCCCTATATGTCTATGTGTATAAGATCAAAAGCAACAACAGATTCAGTAATGCTAGGAGAGAAAGACAACCTTTTCTATTTTGCCAAGTGACAAACCTCACAAGGGTTAGGTGTCTTATTACATTGAATGAAAGGAAAAGTGTTCTGCATTATTTGCATCTTTCTATGAGATGGGTGGCCTAGCCTAGAATGCCACAGATTACAATCATTGTAGGATGTGAAAACATTTACATTGTGAGATTTAGGACAGTTCTTACTGTGTTCATTTAGCATATATAGTCCCCTCTTTAGCTCAGTTGCAGCAATCATCTTCAAGGAGTGTTGGTCCTGAATTTTGCAATGATTGTTTGAGAATATTAATGTGCAAGCCAAGGAGGATATGAGCTTAGAAACAAATATTAGATTGAAGTTAAAAGTAGGTACATATAACACATCAATAAGGTAGAGGGAATCAGAAAACACTATTGTCCCTGAGTAATTGGGAATCACATGATTACCATTAGGTAATGTGATTGAGAGGGGCTTGATTCTTTTGAAATTTTGGAATGCAGGAAGGGAGCAATAGACATGATCTGTTGCCCCTGTGTCAAGTACCCAGTTTCTTGGTTTATATGTATGCAAGGAGAAGGATTTACCTGAGTCATTTTGGTCATGAGTTGGGATTAGATTTGATGCAGAACTAATCTGATTTGTGCTATGGATGGACTGAGTCATTGATTCTTGAATCAAGCTTCTTAATGCATTGTGTTGAGCTGGTGTGAAAGCTGATCCTAGGTCCATTTCATTTTCTTTGTGTCATACCTTGATTGCATTGTCTTGATCTTCAATGTGTTCATTTGTGCTTGAATAACAGTTGATGTTACTTGTGTTGTTTGAATAGCTGGGAGGAAATCCATGCTTCTTGTAGCAAGTATATATAGTATGCCCAATCCTTTGACAATAGGTGCAAGTTTTTTTGTCCTCTTCCTCTACCAATGGTCCCTTGTCTTCCTTGAACACGTTCCATTGATTAAACCTCTGTAACCTCTGCCTCTTCCTCTTTGTCTCGTGTCATTGAAGTTTATGAGATTTGCTACAAAACTTGGATTTTCGAATAACATCTGTCTTTCTTGTTAGATCAAGATTGAGAATACATTGTTTATGGCAGGTAAGGGTTGCATCAACATTATTTGCGATCTGACTGAGGAGTATTGGTCATTCGGGCCTCTTAAGAAACAAATCACATACTCGTTTTCTCTATAGTTCTTCATGGTTGGGATCAGTGCACAATGACATTTTACTTCACAATCACGGGGAGGTATAGGCATGTAGTTATCCAACTGTTGCCATAGGGCTTTCATTTGTGTAAATAATTTGTCAATAGATCCATTGCCTTGCTTGATCGAGTGCATCTCTCCAATCAGTTCAAAAATCCTAAAAATGTCACCTTGATGATACCTTTCTTTCAAGTCATCTCATATCTCCTTTGCACTATTCATCCATAAAACACTCTGAACTATAGAAGGTTGTATTGATTGCGTCAGCCATGATACCACTAGGTTGTTGCATCTGTTCCAAGTTGCATACATTTGGTCATTAGGTGCTGGTTTTGGCAATGATCCGTCCACAAACACAAGTTTGTTTTTGGATTCCAAAGCCATGGTCATTGCTCTTGACCATGGATGATAATTTTCACCATTCATTAAGGCCGAAACAAGAGCAACTCCTGGATTTTCATTGGGAGATAGGTAGTAGGGATTCGAGGGGTCAAGAATAGGATTTATGAGTTGGTTGGCCATAACAGGAGCAGAAGAGTATGTGTGGTGCTAATGGAAAGAATGAAAGAATCAATTTGAAAGAGAAGGTGGAGAAGAAACATAAGGGAAGAGAAGTCAAGGAATCGATAAAGGTAGCAGGATCATGACGGTGCAGCAGAGACACCCTCAAAAGGGTACTCTGATACCATGTTTAAAACAAAACTCCATGGCAAAAGAAAACTAGAAAAGCTTGCAATGAAGATGGATGAATATGTCAATATTGTTTTATGCTTGTGTGATTAACTAATGACTTTCACTTGGCCTCTTGTTTCTTGCTTAAATAATCAAGAGAAGACCCTACCTATATACAAGAGAAGAACTAAGCAACCCAAAAACAAAAAAAAAGAGAAACTTATTAGAAAAGGAAACTACCCAGTAATAGAAAAAACCAACTTATGAAAAGAGACTAAAAAGGAAAGTTTGGGCAAAACAAATTAATTCAATTTGCTCTTGGGCTATGATCTTTGGGCTTGGCAAGATTATCATTCTCTTCAACACTGTGACTAAGAGTTCGTGACTACCCCTCTTAACAAGTGTTAGTTACAGGAATCAAACATTCAACCTTAAAGATCCAGTGAAACCGTACACCATTAGACCAATGTCTTGTTAGTTTTTGCTACATTAATTTGATTAGAAATTCTAGGCTTCTCCAATGTGACCACACCATTTGCTCCAGTCTTCACTTTATTTACAATAGCAAGTCCCTTAGGGGTTTGTTTGAAGGAAGGAATGGAGGATATTCTACCTCAACGCTTAGCCAATTCTGAGAGGATAATGTTATGCCAAAAACAAAAATATATAGCAGCAGCCCAAAGAAAAACACCAAGCACTTTGACACGTGCATGCGTTTAAATATGTACAAAATCTATTTAGTTTTTGAACTAATATGCTTTCTCGTCGCGAGAAAAATTTAAGAGTTTTATACAATATTATTGTGTCATCCATATTTAATTATTATTGTTTCTTTAAACAATTTAATACAAATAAATAATGAATGATATATTAAATTTATATAAATATTTATATTGATAATACATAAATATTATATATTTACTAGAAATAACTAAAAATATGTGATATTATACCCCTAAAAATGTGAACTATAAATATGCTTTCAACCTGAATTCATCTATTTCATGGATGATAAACCTGAATAGCTTGTATGAAAATTAATACTAAAACACGCAAAAGATATTGATTCCTATGTTGTACTTAGTTTTTTCTCAACTACAAGATTGTCGTTAGCTTTGATTTTTCTCAACTAAAAGATTGTCGTTAGCTTTGAATTTGGTTTTGATTGATACAAAAATTAATACTAAAACACGCAAAAGATTATTGTTTAGGAGACAAAGGATGTTTATTGTATGAATACTAATTAAAGTATTTTTTTAAAATAAAAATAAGTACAATCTTATCTTATTTAACTTGAATATTACTTTTACAAAGTTGCAAAGTGATATAATACGAATAAGATGAAGTTGACGTGAGTAGTTTATCGTTAGAAAATTCAGAGAAATGTCACTTTTTGACATGGTCTTAGTCTTCCTAGTAGATCAACGGTATTTATTCCTGTTAAGTGTTTAAAGTAGTTGTCTGGGTCTGGTTGGTGATGCTTCTGCCTCTCGTCTGTGTAAAATTCTGTAGTTGACTTTGAGTGATGTTGGAGCACTACTGTTACTAGTAGTGAGACACACTTTGTGCCTCCTGATGCAAATTCATATTCATATTTTTATGATATTAATTATTAAAATTATATATGTTTATTTTGAAGAATTAGAATTTTTTTTTATTGAGTATACTTTATAACATATTTTTATTAGGATACTTTATTATAATTTTTTATTTTATTATAATGTTAGAGATAATTAATATGTTCTTGTTGTTTACATATGATTATATGATTTTTTTTGTAAAAATTAAAAGTTTAAGGGCAAAATAGGAAAATAAAATTTTACTATGTTTTCACTTTATATAGTACTAGTGTGTATAGGCATTTCATGCCTGCCGGTGAATATTGTGTGATTCTACATATTTAATTTTTATATATTATATTTTTATGTGTTTATGATAATATTTAATTTAAGGTGAGATATGTGGTAATTAATGTATGGGTGGTAGTTGCTTAGGATTATATAGTTTTTTTTGTAAAAATTAACTAATGTTAAGGGCAATATAGGAAATGAAAATTACACCACGAGGGAAGTTATTTCATGTTTTGACTTTATATATAGTATAAATATATAGAGTAGATATATAGATATATGAATAAATAAAATTTATAACTTCTTATTAATAAGTTAATCGATTATATTATTTTTTATTTTCACTTATTTTTATGTTTTATCTGTACAGGATCTCATAACATTCTTATCAAAATTAAAGGACAACTTAAAATTATAACATCTTATTTGTCAAAATGATATCATTATTTGGTATATTCTGTAATAGAAATTTTGAAGGACGTTAACTTTATATAACCATACTACAAATAGCAGCAACATGGACCCTTTCCACTGCAATGATCTGACTTTTCTTCTCTATGTATTTTGTACATTCAGAATTTTCTTCCTTATGAATGTATTTTGCTATGACAATTGATTCTTCTATTCCCCCGTCTCATAAGCATACCCTCAACTTGTGCAATGCCAATAATTATTAAAGTTAGGTTAGGGCCAATTCAGACTAAGTTTTTACGTTGTTCTTTAAATGTCATGGAATCTTTCAACTATATTTTGACTGATTTCCGACTTTTGAATTCTAAAGGAGCGTTATTTGGGATAATAATACTTAAAAACGGAAATTGAGATAAAAGTAATACACATTAATAATAAATGATGATATAATAATCTTGTGTTTTTTGCATTCATAATACACAAATAATAAACTCACACACTAAGATTTTAACATATTTACCATGTAGGTTTGTGTATTATCACGTATGTAATGAAATGGTGGAGATAAATATGTTGAGCTTTCCATATTTAAAATTTTCGATAAAAAATTATAAAGTTGAAACAAAATATTCTCCCTATCGGTTGGAAAACAAATCGATATTATTTCATCACCTTTAAGTTTATTTCATTCAATCTAAATTACTATATTATCATAGTTTCAAGTGATTTAATATGTATACATTGACATTATATCAGTAATTAATAGTAATTAATGGTAGATGATATGCTGAAAAAAAATTCACTGTCAATGCACAAATTTTAAATTCTAGTTTGAAATAGGGTAAACATGATTGGACCCTACGGAATTATTTAGTTTGTCCCGGCTATGACCAAACTGAAATATGATTGAGTTTTATCGAGACCGAGGTCGGGTTCGAGTTAAAAATCAAGCTTAATCAATACTCAAGGTAAAATAAAAGACAAGCATAATTCGATCTGACCTATCTCATGATCATTCATTCATTATGTTGATATGTGTCTATTCAATTGCATACAAAATACTGACATTTTTCTTTGACCAAAAATATCATGTATTCTCTAAAAAAATTTCATCATTTATACATATATGTAAATTATTAATAAAATACTTGCATATATCTTCCCATTTAACAAATTACATATTATAATTAATTTAATATTAAGAAGACTTTACTTAAAAAATGTTAAATTAATAGGAATGAAAATTTCAAATTCACACATTTTGTTTTAACATGGACTTTTAGATTAATCTTATTTAGTTTTACCTTTTTTACTTATATAATATATTTGCATTAACCACTAAATTTATTTAACACGAAGATACATTGTTGTATTGTAATTGTTATGAATCTCATTACAATTATTTTCTTGATGACCTATTGCTAATTTAATAACATATTTATATTTATATTTATATAGGAATTATTTCAATAAACACATACAATTTAATAATTAACCATGAACAAAAAAAATAGTTCAAATTAACTGGTTGCAAAAAACATATTTTTTTAGTACTACCATTTTCTCATCTTTTGGGGTGATAAACTATATTTAGAGTTTGTGATTACATTTTTTTAATAAATATCACTTTTAGATATCAAATTCTTAACCTTAGAATTCTAGTAGAGCCTTATACTACGAGACAAACGATTTGTTGGTTGGTTGCAAGAGACACATTTAGAGTGCTTTATCTAATTTTCTCATAATAATAATATTAAAAAAGCATGGGCCCTTTTGAGAGACGTTGGTTAAAATGTTTGGTTGGCAGTTCGAAGGTTGGGTGGCCCACATCGGAACCAAAAGGACCTGGCGAGTGGTTTCAACCTCGTGGTGGGACCCTCATTTACCAGCTGTATTGATACCTCCGCTCTCAACGTCTTCTTCATACTCACTCACTCTCCCTTCTTATTATCATTTCATTCCTTTTTTTTATTCTATATCAAAATAACAAATACTTACTAGCGCCGTTGCTTCATTCAACTATTCTAAAACACAGGTTCAGCCAAAATCCTACTTTGTTTTCATAGAGAGAGGGGTTTAACACTTTCTTCTGTTTCTTTTCTAAGTTTAACTCTTACGAGAATAATAACAAACACGTTTCCTGCTTCATTCTTTCAAAAAAATATGTGGTGGATGATGAACGAGACCGGAGGCAATTACTGTTCTAAGAAGAGTGATGATTTATGCAGCAATGTTTGTGGTCAGGTATATATATCTATTTATAAATCATCAATAAGTAATTTTATTTTTATTTAATTCTATTTTTGGATTTTACTAGTTTGTGATTTCGTTTCTTTTGCCATGGCTCTAATTTTCTACCCTTTAATTTATGGGGTGAGTGATTCTGTGGAAAAATATCTGATCGAACGGTTTATAGTGTGTATGGGTGGTTATGGAAATTTTGTCCTAGATTTACTCTTTTTTATTTTTGTATGTGTACGAGATATACCTGATCTGAATTAAGGTTGCGTTTTTGAGGTTTTGGCGTCTGCTTGTTTTTTTCTAAATTTATGAACTATTTTGTGCGGTTTGTGGTTAATGTATACATAGACACAACTTTGACCTCCCTTTCCTTTCTATTTTTTTTGGTCTTCTTTTTTTGGTGAGGGAAAGGGAAAAAGGTTTTGGATTTCATTTTGGTTTTGAGAAATATCTCTAATTTATTCAGGATAGAGTTTTTTGCTTGATGATTTGGATTATTGATGCTATAGTTGTATGGAAATTGAACAACTTTGATCAATGAAGAGCAAAATTTGCACTTTGTTTTTGGGTTTTAGTCTCTGGATGATTGAATGAAGGTTCATTGTTTTGTTACTTTTTCGTGATTTTCCATTCTTGAAGGCTTGTGTTTGGTGGTTACTTAGATATTTCTTGTTGAATTGATTATGCAGGAGTCAAGTCAAGTAACGGGCATGTCAAGAATTCGCTGCATTTTGCGCGGTTTGGATGTGAAAACCTACATATTCCTGTTTGCTATTATCCCAATGTGCACATTAGGTGTCTATATCCATGGACAGAAAATCTCGTACTTCCTGCGGCCGCTATGGGAAAAACCACCGAAGCCTTTCCATGTCATCCCTCATTACTATCACGAGAATGTGTCAATGGAGAATCTCTGCAAGCTTCATGGCTGGGGGGTCCGGGAGTTCCCTAGACATGTTTATGATGCTGTGTTGTTTAGTAATGAGATTGAAATACTTACCTTGCGTTGGAAAGAATTGTATCCCTACATCACAGAATTTGTTCTGCTCGAGTCAAATTCAACATTTTCTGGATTGCCGAAGCCTTTTGTTTTCAATAGCAATCGTGCACAGTTGAAGTTTGTGGAGCCACGGTTAACCTATGGGACTATTGGTGGGAGATTTAAGAAAGGAGAAAATCCATTTATCGAGGAGGCGTATCAGCGAGTAGCGTTGGACCAGCTCCTTAAGATAGCTGGTATTACAGATGATGACTTGTTGATTATGTCTGATGTTGATGAGATACCAAGTGCTCACACTATTAACCTCTTAAGGTGGTGTGATCAAGTACCTTCGATCATTCATCTGCAGCTGAAGAATTATCTTTATTCATTTGAGTTTCTGTTGGATGAGAAGAGCTGGAGGGCTTCAGTTCATAGATATAAGAGCGGTAAGACGAGGTATGCACATTACCGCCAGTCTGATGACATATTGGCCGATTCCGGTTGGCATTGTAGCTTTTGCTTCCGCCGAATCAGCGATTTCATTTTTAAGATGAAAGCCTACAGCCACAATGATAGAGTCAGGTTCTCTCACTATCTTAGTCCCGATAGAATTCAGAAAGTAATCTGCAAAGGAGCCGACTTATTTGATATGCTGCCTGAGGAATACACTTTCAAGGAAATCATTGGTAAAATGGGACCGATACCTCATTCCTACTCTGCAGTTCATCTTCCTGCTTTTATTCTGGAAAATGCAAAAGAGTACAAATTTCTCTTACCTGGAAATTGCATGAGAGAGGGATAGATATATTATGGAACTTCATTTATCATACTGGCTTCTCACCAAGGTTGTGTTGCTTATGCAGTAGTTCTAAACACAACAAACTATACTCGCAGATAGATTTAGGATCCTGTATATCTCAAACGCAACTAATTGTAACGAGTTTTTTCCGAGCATAATTGTTTTCGAGGTGGTCATAAATTTCTTCTAAAATGTTTCACTAGGTAAGTGGATCCTTCATCATGGGATACTCAGCTTTCAAGTCTTCATAGAGATGATGATGAAGGAATGTGGCCTCTATATGGTCCTGGTTAGATTCTTGATTGCCTTCTTTGATAGTATTGCCAAGGCCATGGCATTTATCTATTTGGTATCTAATATCCCATGACAGATAATTCTTGCTACGAATGCCAAATGCTCAAAACTCCAATTTCACAAGGTTTTACATGGTAAGAAGAGAAGTGTGTGGTTCAGGTGAACTTCTTCAATCACTAGATGATCGTTCTAACAACTTGTTATTAAATGTACCAAAACAAAAACATATATTTCCAAGTATAAGGAAAGATAGAAAGTAGAGATAAATAGAGAGAAGAACTTTTTTTGTATTGTACTATTCATTCTTCAATGTGTATTACATAATGTGTCAATAATATTGAATATTGAGTATAGTAACTTAGAATAAAAGCCGCAAACCCATCTGTTCTATTATTTTTTATATGCAGACCAAACTCATGAGAATTATATTAATGGACATCCACTGATTCATTACAGCAATATAACACACCCATGAAAACTCATTTTGGTTTCTAATTATTTTGTGGACCACTTTAGTCTCTCTACATAAAAGTAACAAATTTGTATATATTATTATTATTCTGAATGTCACTTTGGGGCTAATGTATCTCATCAAAAGAATTGAAGTGTTTCGGTCATCCTTTCGTTTAATTGGAACTTATAATTGGATGTTAATTGCTAATTTCTGAATCGCAGTAAGCTATGCAGAGTGCAAACAACAAATCAATGACACATTATATAAAAAAATGGGTGTAATTCTAAACGAATTTCAAGTATAATTGTTTGCTGATTGCTATGGTTAATTAAGACCTTTTGATACAAAATACTGAAAATAGGCTAGCTCAGAATTTTTGTCTATTATCATTGATATCTTTCAGCTGAAGATGAAATAAAAGAGATGAAGTTGATGAACATATCCAGCATAGAAGTAGAATCTAAACTCAAGCAGAAAGCAGTCACTTGATTATGCCAATAAAAAAGTGATTAAATGATATAAATTAATACAAGTAAATATTCGTTAGTCAAGAGCAGTTGGCAATGACATTCCTTGTCTACTATTTTCAGTTTGACACTGAATATGTCAGTCTAATTGTAAGGAAAAAATGACACTAAAGCAATAGTCACAAGTTACAACCGTGTGTTTTTACCTACATACTTTTTTGTCAGCTTACCTACAAAGAGTAAGATGTACAAATCAGTAAACAAGCCCCTTTGCAATTTGTGGATTACATTAAATTCTATTTTACTTGGAATCATTCAATGTAAGTACAGTGTTAACTAAATTGTCAACTTTCTGTGTCATTCAAGGAAAGAGTATTTACAATTCAAGGAATTGGTTGACTTGTCACCGAACATAAAGTTCAAGTTTTCTAATTGCTTAGTCATCGTAGAAATCGCCAAAAATGATAAATAAAAAACCAATAGACACATAATAAGGTAAAGGGTATAATTTTTTATTTGTTCAATAGGATTTTTCACAACTTTCAGCAATGGATTTGTACATTGAGTTTCTGCTTAGTCCTCTATCTAGGACTGCAAATTTATATTGCAAGTAACTAGTATTACTGAGTTAAAACAAACATATACCAAAAGAATCATGTGAGAATCGAAAAACAAAATGGTGACATTGTGATGCAGAACTATAAACCATTGAAAATATGAATGAAAAATCATTAGACTTCTGTGGTTCTTGCCTAATTATGAACGAGCAGATTAGAAAAATCAATTCCCTTGGATCTGTAATACCCCTTTTCTGCATTCGTTAACCGGCTTTGAAACATCCTCCACTCCCTGCCACATCTTTCCTTCACCTGCCACAAACACCATCCAAACATCAAACATAAATATATATAGTCCATCCATAATGAAAAATTCCATTATAGCACAGCTACTGAATCAATTAAGGTAACACTAGTATCATGAAACATGCATAACATACCGCCCGTGCTGCTGTTTTTGTTTGATTTCCTTCAGTTTGTGCTTTTCCCTAACCAGATAAGGATAAGGATAAGGAGTGTTACAGTGATGCATTTGAGTGAAATTATTCGCATAAAGTTTAGCGTAAATAATCGTGGATAACAAATTACCTGATTCCCTAGTGAGGGAATACCTTGGTGAACTACCCATTGAGCATCAACAACTCCTATCTTCTCATGTGCAGGCTATCATATAGATAAGGCTATTAATGTTCCATTTCATAGCATAACATAGTTACAACATTTTCTTTTAATTTGGTGTGTGTCTCTCTTACAACAACACTAGAAGTAATAAAATAATGTACTACTCACCTCAACACATTTTCTAAAAGCAAAATCAAGACCCCAACCGTGGACAAATTCATTCTGCAATACCAAGTGTGTTACAACCATGATTTATTGGACGACATCAATAACTAATTGATGATATTTAACAAAAAAGGTAAGAACAAGAGTAACCGTATAACCTGAATCATATGCCACACACAGCGCCATGCGTCTCGCGAAAACACTGGAGCCATAATCTCAACAAATCTGCATGCATGAAAAAATTAGATAAAACAATGCAGGAACGGATAATACAACATTTAGTGACACATCTTTAGATACTTACGCTGCACAAGGAGGCAGAGTAGGGTACTTGCACTTTCCTGGTTTCTCCTGTGTTTCTCTAATAGAAAATCAAAGAAATAAACAGTTAAAAGACACACATTGCATAATATGCAGCACAAGAAAGAAAACTAATGTGCAGTTCCTATCATTCTTACTTGTGGACTTCTATATCATCTCTTCTCTTTGTCATATTCCAACACAACTTTTTTCTAGATTCCAAACCCGGCTGTGAAATCTCCAAGCCATGTTTCTTTACCAGTTTTAAGTATCTGCAGTTGGAATTAGAAGGGATTATGAAACTTCCTTAACAAAAGCAAAGCAAAAACTTAACAAAATATGAACCATATCAAATACTCACTCCTCTGCATTAAAATTCTCGACACCTAGGTCTTCATCCCATAAAAAAATATAGTCATATGATGCTACAATGTCTGGATGCAAAAATCGCTTCGCGTACCACCTGGGAAGGGAAATAGCAGACCAATTTTAGTTTGGTAAACAACATTAACTGCAAATTTCACATTTAAAAATTGTCATGCAAAACATATGAGCAATTACAGGATTTTTACCATTTAGTTTGTTTGTGAGCACTCACATGAATAGCCTTCTTGGACCACTCAAACTCATCCCATTCGGTTGTTCGACCATCATAATGAAATAGAAGGATTGTGAAGTTCTCTGAAAACTGTTCAGGTGACATTCTAGATTAAAGGCACATACACAAGCCTATGCTGAGAGAGAAAAGAGAAAGAGAAACTATGGGAGAACCTTTTTGACATTTGCATCTATATTCTCTCTTTGCTGATACCCAACAGTGAAGGCCACAAGGTACTTTGGCTTAGAGGTTAAATCCTGCAAGTAGCAACTTAATCAAATTCTCTGCTTATAGAGAACCTACCACAGAAAATATACCAGAGGCTTCTCCAGCCCAATAAATTTAAGGTTATCCTAAAAATCAAATTAAATCTAAAAGCTTTAAAGAAGGTGAGGTGCCCATATCGGAGAAGTACTAGGTACCGGACTACCTATACTCTTGGGTACTCGTTTGATTTAAATTGTGTCATTTTGGGATGGAAACTTATGATTTTTCCATTTTTCTTCTTAGTTACATCAAATTAACAAATATGAGTATGATTAGTTTCTCATCTTCATATTTCACATATTTTGATACCCAAGTGGTAAACATAATACTAAATATTTACCTTTTGTAGCCGTAATCATGCAAAATAGCAACATGTATATCTTATTCATGTAACAAACCCGTACTCTAGTTTTTGAAAAAAAATGTCGAACCCTGTACCCGGAAAGTACCTGGTGCATACCCATGTTGGTGTAACACAGGCTAGAAGGAAAATATATACATGTGAAAAGCTAAGTTTATGGTCACCATTATAGAAAGTTTTCTTCTTAGAAATTAAACACTCTTGTGAAACAAACTTAAGACTTGTTTTACAAGTTGTATGTACAATAGTATAAGGCTTAACAGACCTTAATCTGTATAGTATTTAACTGCATAATTTATGACATTTGGAGAGTGTAGCTATGTTGAGCTCATAAACAATTTTAGGATACACACCTCACTTGGCATACCCCACAATCTCCGTAAATAAAAATCCGAGTGTGCATTAACAATCCCAGGAGGTAATTTTTCTGCGCCTCTTGGATTTGTTGAAACCCAAATCTGCATTGAATCATGAAAACAAGGACCAAATGTCTGATCATCATAGAGTTTAACATGCCAGTTTCCAAATATTTTGTAATAGAGATCCTTAAAAATAATCTATTTTATTTGATCAATGAACAAGAAGCCTATCATCATTTAAAAGGAAAGGGAGGAATATAATAGAGGCAAGAACCCCTATGATTCTCATGCTGATATAGATTATTTTCATTTTTCACTCTTGTGTAAAAAACTGCAAGTTCTATTAGTATCTTACTCTCTTCCTTACATTCAATAATCACTTGACCAATTATGAAACAGCTACTGTTCTGTTCATAAGCTTTAAAGGATGATGTTCAAAACCCTGCAGGATGTAAAATCATAAATTTACTCTATTTGATAAGAATTTCTCCATTCCCCTTACCAACTTAACCTTATTGTCTTCTGTACCATCCCACTTTCAATTAAATAAAGGTACAATAATCTTTGGTGAGTTTATTCACGAGTTCATATCCTCTCCACTTTCAACTTAACCTTATGTGTGACGCAAACAAATTTCTAAGGGTCCAATACTCGAGAGGAGCCCAATTCTTTATGCACGTACCTTCGATGTTTCATTTGATAATCGATCCTGTAATGAGCTAATGTTATCATTGCCTATATCTTTGTTTTGAATGCAAGGGAGATTAAAGGAGGAAACCAGACCAGATTGGAGATTCAGCTGCAAATTGTTGAACACATGTTTCATTATTAAATCAGACAACATAAAATTAACTCAAGCATATAGTAGTACACTCCATAAAAAAAAGTAGATAGTATTCACCTTTTTTATTGACAATGTTGGAAGTGAAACTCCTATAATTAAGCCAAAGACACCTCCAAGAACAAAAAACACAAAAACCCTCATACTTTCACTTCGTTTTCTATTAGTAACTCTGCAGCCAACAAAAAATGTAAGTGTCACTTGAAGGGAATTGATGACTTTAAATATAGCATATACAAAATCTCTTAAGAACAAACAGAATAACATAATTGGCATTTTTCTAAAGATTTCACCTGCGAGTTGTGATTCCCATTATGTCAATTTCTTCTGATTGTTTTCTCCATATAAGAAACAAAGTAACTCTTTGTTAAAAGGATACAATTCCTCCTGAAGATACAAAACACATAACTAAACGCCTTAAAAATAAAACCAGATATTGATTCAAAAGAACAAAGGAAAAAAATTATAGCTTGGAATACAATACTTACAAGCTACAACAAATATATACTTATCCAGTGGAATTCACAGGTCAAGTTAGTTTTTCTTGTACTATGATCTCTTGCATAAAATGAAAATAATGGAAAGCATAAGTAAGTTGAAAATATCACTTTGTGTGTGTTGTAAGCAGTAGTTAAAGGACCAAATATTAAGGACTCGGACATGATTGAAAGTTCAAAGAATGAATCTTAATGAAGAAGTGCATGTGCTTTCCCCTAATAACCTCCGATGTAACTTAAGTGGTCTCTTTGACCAAACATTACACGCAAAGTACACGAGATATTTACAACTTAGTTTGTCCACAATTAAATAACCACGGACACTTTCTTTGTACTAGAAGAAATATAGGAAGATTCTGTTTGGTAATGCCAAAAGTATCTCATTACTCAAAGGAACTAATATTTCTGGGTGCGTGACTATCTCTGCCAACAAATATCGCTCCAAAAAATCAAACACTTAACCTTCATCCTGAGATCATTTTACACATTAGACAAATACTTTGTTGGTAGTATTGGACGATTCTGATTATAAGAAAGAGAAAAATAAATAATAAAAAGCAGAGAAACAATATAACTCTCATGGAGCAGTGTTCTTATGTGTTTCATAAAATTAAGCAATAAATTGACTGATAGCCTAATAAAAGTACACGCGCTTGGTTTATAAGCTTTAAGCTATAATTATCAACTTATCAGCTAATAAATAGTAGCTTATATTAATAAGTTTACTTAGCAAACAACAATAAATAGCTTATTTTTAATCTAATAAGCTTGTTGGCTACATTATAAGATAATTAGTTACCTTGTAAATACTATATTAAAGTAAGCAAAAGTCTAGCTATCATGATTTGATAAAACGCATAATCCTAACGTGCATAAACTTTTATGCCATTCACTTGCAATTTGGAATTTTCATTTTGATCAACCTGATGAAGTTTTACTCAGTCGTGCCTGGCCAGGAGAATATTGTTTATTCTGCTCATTTATTATACTTGTGATATACAGTTCATTCATCCTATTAAAGTCATACCATGAAAACGTTCATTACAGTTGTGAACCTTATATGGGTCAACATGTGATTTGAAGAGCAGTTACCTTAATTTGAAGAAATCTAGAGTAACAGCAAGAAAGAGAAGCTTATGGGAAGAAACCATAAAATACTCCCCTCTTACTTTTCTAAAATTGAAAAACTTAAAATGGTCATAAAAAGTTTTTTGATATGGGTCAAATTTATCATTTTTAACAAATTTTATAACATCTGATAGAGACTAATTTGACATTAAAATGAATTAATTGACTAACATTTGAAAATTTTTAGGACCATTTTATGTCTCAATTTTTGAGAGACCAAAATACTAAGATAAAAAAAAACATAAGGGACCGAAATAAATATTTACTCTAAAATATTTTTAAAATTAAAAAATGTGTCCGTCTTAATGTTTTTAAAGGATATGATTAGGGAATACATTAGTAATACATGCTAATATACATCGAGTCCGGTCTGTCCTATTCATATTCTCTACTAATATTCATATAGAACTTGAAATCCACGTTAATTGAATTTATTTGGTAAAATTCAACCCAAAAGAAAAGTTAGGCAGATGCGAAGTGGAGTCTACGGTAGATTTTATACCAGAGTTGTACATGTGATGACTTAAAGGTAGCCACACAATAGGATAGAAAAATTAAAATACGCATATTCCATTCACATCCCACTAACCCATCTTTTAAGCACTTTATTCACACAAATTTGCATGTCACTTTAACAAATCATTATACAATAACAATAATGTTATATAATTATACTAATTACCACACAACGTAACACTTCAACTAAGGTTTAGCGTTTCATTGTCACCTCCAAGTATTATTTAGCCACAATCAGCACTAGAATTCTATATTGAATTGCTGCTTGGTCCTTATATAGGACTCTAAATTGGGATTATAACGAACTGGTATTAACTAAACAATAATTTGAGGACGTAGTATAAAATATGTCTAATATTGAAATCAAAGTTCAATAGTGGCGATGGTTGTGTACAAAGCCAACTTTAGTTGTTGTCTTCTAAGGAGTACTCGAATTAAAAATATAAGCAGCTTAGCCTTGAAATAAGCGTTTTCTGCATTGGCCAACCCACTCAGGAAAATTGTCCACTCCTTCCTACACCTCTCTCTCACCTAGCACCCGCACCATGGAAACACCAAGACACATTTTATAATCAAACTCAGGAAAATAACGACACTCATTACAACACAGCTTTTCAATTACTTAAAAAGAAGGTTTATAGAATGGCGGCCAAGTACATGAAGTTCCCATAGGGTCAGACAAAGGTAGATATACACACCCTTTTATTCACAAATAAAACGTTATTTCTACAATTTGAACTCATAATTACAAGACAAACAACCTTACTGTTGTATTAATGATCATTGGTTAAATATTATAACTTAAATAAACAACTAGAGATAATATATAATCAAGATGAAGGGTATGAAACATGCATAACATTAAGAGAAAATAATGTGTTGTTATTTACACTATATGCATAAGTATATCTCTACTTTTAAATAAAAGTTAATATACATAAATAATTGATGATGTACTAACTTAGTAAGATAATTTACACAAACAATACATATATACTAAACTAAAAAAAATTAAAATTATAAAGTTGCATAGTGGTGGTACCTTCCTATGCGCTAAATTTTCAAGATAACGATACCCGTATTTTTTTTTTATATTCTCAAATATAGCCTTCATTAAGAGATGTGACACTGCGTCGTTTATTCAAATATGACCACTGAGGGTACAAAATATTTGAACACAAGCTTCTTACATTACAAGGGTATGATAAACCATAAACTGAAGCTTTAAGCACGAGGTCTCTCATAACCCCGGAGTTTATGATGTGCTGCAATGTTTATATGATACTAACAATAAAATCATAAATTGAACTATGTACCAAAAGGATCTTTGCGAGCAACAATATACAAGACTGAATAAGTATATTTTGAAACAATAAAAAAAGAGCAACTAATATTTACCTCCCCTTAGTTTCATAACCTCAATTCTGTCCATTTTGTTATGGTTTGGCAACGTATCTATTTATTTTTCATGGAACTTATACTTCATGAGTCTGGCTACTAAGATCAGATGTTAGAATAGGTGAAGGAAGCCAGAGTTCTAGACGAGTTCCCCCAGCTCCAAGAGGAGCATTTTTGGTTCGGGGTGATATAACACGCACCACGCAGCCATAATTCTCCAGTATTTCGCGCGCAACAGTTAGCCCAGCAACAAAGTTCCATGTCATGTTGTCTTCAATCATATCTTCAGACTGGAGTTCTAGTCCATAGGGTGTGAGTGAGTGCGTCTGCGTCTGCAGGGGTGGAAGGTGGAATTTAGTATGAGGGGCCAAGAATAAAGATTACTTGACTTGTGATAAAACAAAATTTTACCTACTACATGCATAGTACATAATATAAATTTGATACACGATTAGTATAATATAGTCTAAACTGATAAATTGTTCCTGAGTTATTTTTTTGTTTTCAGTTCGGTTTGTAACTTTTCTTTCATTTTGATCCCAGGTATAGTTTTTTCTCATAATTTTGTTATTTCCCAATCAAAAGTCACAATTTAGAATAAAAAGAATTGCAAAATCAATCTATTAGTTTCCTGAAATCGTATCATTAAAAAATGGATATAAAGCTACAAAAAATAATGAAAAAACTATATATGTACCAATTTAAAACAGGAAATAACTTAAATTAAATGATCAATTTGAAATGAAAATAACTTAAAGAACCTATTTAATTTTGTGTTTACCAAAAATTTGTTTGCAAGTTAGTTTTTACAAGAGGAGGAAGGGAAACGGAGGATTTGATAATCATCTCACAAGTGTATTTCATAAATTCAATTGAGTTATAAGGGCTAAGTGATAAAAAAATATAGGCAAAGTATCTTTTTTAAGGGGAAGGGAGAGAGTATAGTAGTTGGGGCTTTGAACCCATAGCTTTATGCTTGTACCACTACCAATTGAGTTAACTACAAGGGATAAGTGATGAGTACTATTAGTAATAAATATATATCTTGACAAAATAGGGTGCCATAAAATAGTTTTATATAGCAATATTAGAAATGGAAATGCTTCTACTCTACACGCATAAACCAAATTTAACATAAGCACAACGAAGAATAGGAGAGGACTGAAGTTACCATATAGTGCATGTCAGGTCCATCATCATCAATAAGCACGAGAGTACCACCTGCTGGTGCAGCAGTAGACACAATTTCAACCTTCCCTCCAACACGTGTGCGTAGTAAAGCACCTTCAATAAGATTGCTGAAAGCCTGGCGCAAAGCAGGTTCTTCTACAGCAGCTAGCAAAGGTGGTGAGGGCTCACTTAGCTCCAATACACGTTTTTGATTCTGGGCAAGAGGTTTTGCAGCATCAACCAAGTCTGCCAATACTTCAGAAACATTGCATGGTCTTCCTGACATTAACAAAAAAGCATAAGGAAAATATGTAGAAATCATCAAATTGTTGAAAGGACAGAGAAATGAATATATAAAAGCCAAAAAGCAGAAACCCAAAAGAAGTAAAAGAAATTCTATATATATATATGATATTACTGATGCAGCAAAATGTGCCAATTTTGGAGTATAACCAGGTTCCGATTGGGATACTACGGAATTGACAGAAAATAGATAATCAAAAGAGGCACATGCATATCAACCAACGAAACCTACCTGATTCCATGTTGTAACGGAGCAAGTGTCAAAGGTGGTAGGGGCATCTCTATATCCTGGACAGCAGTACTTGTAAAGAGTGACTCACTAGATTTATTCATTTTATTTGCAGAGCCATCCCTTGGAACAACACTATCTAATAATTGAGATCTTACGGACTCAGAAAGTATGTGAGTAGAACCATTCATTTTCTTGATTGCTTCTTCATTGTAGCGCACTATATTAGCCTACATATTGGACAAAATTTGAACATTAGAGGTACTAGTTTCTACATATGAGGGAAATGTGTGTATGTGTACGTACATTATTTGCTTGTTTCCTCTAACTAGAATGCTTACTGAATTTTCCACTAATAGAAAACTAACCAGACGAAACTTCATTCAACCAAATATTTTGTCATGGAAAAAGATATTTAAAAGGAAGAAAGAATCTCTTAAAGGGCGATGATAATACCAAAACTCAGCAAACTCCAATACAGGTAGATACTAACGGCAATATTGTATGCATCTCAATGTGTTTATCTGGATAAAGAACATTCCATTTTAAAATTCCGTTCCTTTCTCTTTGTATTGGAACATGAGAAACTTGGGATTTGAGAAGATATTATAAAAATTATGGTCTTTTCGAAATTGTATGGTTTTGCATTCAGCCAAAGAAGGCTGAATCTGTGCTGCATCTGCCATACAGTTTGACTGTAATTCAGACCACAAAATACCACTTTTGCTATGTACAAAGTTAATGGCACCATGAGTATTTGACTATGTTGTGGATGATTTTCTAATATCAATCGGCCAATAAATTATTTTTACATGTCAAACACTTTCTTTGGGTCATTTGTTGGAAAAGAATAGGATAAAGCAGAGTACATAGTTATTTTTATACATATAGAGGAAGAGAAAATAAAATATGAAGATATGCTAATTGATATATAAAAATTATGTGCAAGCATGCATGATCATAAGTGTGTGTGTGAGAGAGAGAGAGAGACGGGGTACCTTTGTCAAATATACGGCATCCTGGAGTTGTTGCAGGACATCTCTCAGACGGTCACCTTGCACCAAGATATCTTCAACAATGTCATATGAAATCTGCAAAACTACTGATTTAAGACATTGGCATTCAACCACAACCATAAGATATGAATAACTATAATTAAAATTCATCATTCCTTGAACGCTTTATTTCAAATTGCTGCATGTTAATAAATTAGGATTGATCTGTTTGAGTAGTATTTTTTATCTAACATCTCCTATGTCCTTGCACTAAAAGATGATAGGCTGAGACCCAAACTTAAGTTGAGCAAGGGCCACGGCAAGACTCAAACATATAAAGCTCAATAGGCTTTGGCTTGACCCTGGGCAGATCTGACCATGGGCCTTCAACACTACAGAAATGTAAGTCTGTGTAAATGTAAATTCATGTTCTATCAAGTATGATTTAGATAACTCAGACCTGGCTTCTCTTTGTTTGAGTAGACATGATTTTACTTAAGGTTTGAATGCTTGAAAGAGGACCACGGATCTGTTTAGAATTTTAAAGGAAGAGAGATTAGAACAGGCATGAAGTAAAGAGATAAAAGAAATCTAATAACGGTCAATAATTCGTACTTGCTCAACCAGATTACTCATCCTGACATTATTTTGCCATGTTGATTGCTGAAGTAGCATTGCTTTCTGTAAAAAGGAGTCCACTGGTGAGCCAGAAATTCAGGGCCTATGCCAAATATCAAATTCAAAACTATTCTTATCACGTACAAAGGTATGAAATCATACACAAAACAGTTACAGAGAAATCAATCAAAGGCACTTGCATTGAAAACTAAACAATAACTCTGAGTCTCCACAACAAAGTAACAGATGAGTGCTTTTGAACATAGATCCAATAACTTCGAAGGAACATTTTCAAATAGCATACATAGTTAAGGAATGCAAGTTCAAAGTCAACTCTCGAAAAATACAACCAATGTTATAGCATTTCCTATTGAAAAAGTAATGAACTACTGCCACGATTCGAAAAAGGAAGAGGTAGATGCAGCATATAGACCTGGTCCATAACATATGCGACAGCTAGAGACTGTGAAATGTTGACAGCATTCAATCTTTGCTCAGAAGTGAAGTTGTACATACCAACTGGCTCATCCTTGACTCGAATGGGCTGAATTTCCCATGACTTCTTATCTAAATCTAAAAAAGGAGGCATGGAATAAGCGTCCTCAAGAGACCTGCGGTTACCTTTCCCACCACTTTGAGGATTGTCGCATGTTTCTAGCTCCAGCAATGGAAGCTCGGCAACCAAGAAACCAACAACAAATGGGTGTTTCACCATTGGAAGAACTACAGCCTTACATTCAGGGACAAGCTTAACCTACAATTAACATTTACACTAATATTAAGAATCATACTAACTAACAATAATCAGAAACCGCAACAGAAGGAGAAGGACACAGTGAGCTCAAGATAACCAACACACTTGCAAATTGGAAAGTGCAGTCTCCGCGGCACGCAAGCCAGCAGGAACATTAAAGTGGCCCACAAGGACGACAATGTCTTCTAACTCTCCATCTCCAGGGTACAGTGCAACTCTCCGCAACTCTAACCGATCCATCACATAACTACCAGCTGGTCTAACATACACCTACACAACACAACAACATTCCCTAATCACACTACATAATAAAAATTGAAGTCTTTTCCCACTTTGTGAGACCAGCTACATGAATCGAACAACACCACTGCGTTCTATCAAAAAACAAATCTCCCAATCTGTCATTTAGGTCTAAATCATCCCTAATGGTTTCACCTAGAGTTTTTCTTGATCTTCCACTTCCTCCCCTCTAATTATGGGGTAGCTTCCATCTGATTAACTCTTCTATCTAGGGCTTCTATTGTTGAATTTTTATAAGATGGACAAAGATATAGTACAACCATCATAAATAAAAGATTCAAACTAGACTAATATGTTAAAAAAATGAGCAATTATCCCCAATTTAAATTGATGAAAAAAATGTTTGCACTAACATTGTAAGAGTTTTATACACTATTAGTGCATCATCTATCATTTATAAATTAATCATCATTGACTCTCAAATATAATTAATAAAAAATGCATATATATTACACTCATTTAAGCTTTCAATCCTTAAATAATTCGTGAATGAAACTTCTATAGCATAACCATGTTATAGGCACAAACCAAACAAACAGAATTTCAAGATAACTTTATTAAAGGTCTTGTTTGTTTAAAATATTATTTGTATGACTAATCAGATTCTAATTGGTCGGATCTATAAAAAGGCAATCATCAATACAAGTTTCCCTTATAATTCAAGTTCGCTTAAACCCGAAACGAGGTTGAATAATTTAATAGTTAAATAATAATCACTATAAGAAGCGTGTTAAAGTTAATTATGAAAATATTAAATTAAATTAATTAAAAATAGTAATAAGAATGAACCGAGAGAACAGCTTCAGGAACGATCCTTCGAAAGAGGTGAAGCTGTTGAAGGCAAAGTGTGTGGAAATCAGGAGTAGGAAGAAGGAGTCCAGCTGAGTGATGATTCTGAACTCGGTGAGTGAACTCGACGGGTGAGGTGGAGGCTTTCCGAATAGCGGAGGCGATAGCGGCTGCGGAAGAGACGGTGAAGTGATGGTGGTTGGAGTCGTCATCGGAGTTGGTGACGTGGCGGAGGGAATAAGAAGAGATAGGGTTGGGGTTAATGGATTGGATGGAAGAAGAAGAAGAAGAAGAAAAAGGAAGGGAAGGGGTGTGAGGAAGTGAGAGGGGATTAGAGAAAAATAATGAGTGTGGTTGGTGAAGGGATTTGAGAGTGAGAGGAGATGTAGGAGTTACAATTGCACAGAGTAGCATTTGGCTTAATCACACACTATACTACTTCACTTTTGTTTGTTTGGAAGAGAAACTCCAACAACTATGGAAAAACAAAAGCCGAAGAAATGAGCGCATGGAAGGGGAGATACGAAGCATGGTGTTATCCACACATTATTATGAATTTATGATAGTGTTTTCTTAATATTTTTTATTTTATTTTTATTTTAAGTGTAATATTTTTACACAGTCAAAGAATTATGGATGACAGTGTATAAAATTATTACTCTGTTAATGTCTATAATTTTCTCTCTTTTATTTTACTAGATTTGTAAGCCAAAATTAGCGATTTAGTCCATTGTCTTAGCTTTTTTAATTTGGTTCCAAAAAATTTCTTGTCAAATTATTCCTATAGCTTCTTAATTTGGCCAATGTCACAAGTATAAAGAGCCTCATGAAAGTGCTTCTTCTCATGAATGTATACAATAAACGCCGTATAAAAATTAACTAATTTAAATAAATGTGGTACAATTAAATATCAGTACAATTTCACATTAACTAGCAAGTTCCATAATCTTCAATCAAATTTTACTCCTAATAAAATTACAGGCTGTCGGCCTTCAGCCATACACCCAAAAATTACTAGAAGGGGAAAACAAATTTACAATGTAACAATAGATAAATCAAAAGTTTTAGTGCCAGTACTCAATGATTGTTTCTCCAATTCCTGGAGTAAAATTGAACAAACTATTAGAAAAGATGAATGAGGGGACAAAATAATATTAGGTTCTGGTCATCAAAACTTGAAGATAACTCTTAATCCAAACAAAACTGTTTTCCAGTCTTCACCATCTCTCCCTTGACCCTGATCTGTAAGACAGTACATAAATATCAGCATTCTCAAACACTTCAGGCCCAAAATGTTAGAACTATATGTGCAAATAATAAAAGGGCAGAATAAACAGAATTGAACTCAAAGCCACTTCCAATTGTGTCATAAGATTTTTAAAACGTGATCAAGCAATAGTTCTGTTTGGAGTGTGTATTGTGTAAGGGGGTTGCAAGACCAGCTGACACAAATCATGATTGAGTAACACAACACACAGATAGAAGTTGCAAACTTTAACTAGGTGTGGGAAAAACATGAAGAAGGAAAAGGAAAGGAAAAAGGAGAAAACAATGCAGCTTTATATTCTCACCTATTAAAGTCCCTGCTACCTAGAAACTCCCCCCTGTCCCTGCCACCATTATATGGTCTTCTTTCATCACTAGGACGCATCCGCATATCTCCTGTGCCACGGGATCGAGGCCTGTCATTAAACTCCACACTTTTAGAATCCTCATATAAGCCAGATTGAGAATGTGGCCTATCAGGAAGACCAACACTCCTTCCTGATGAGGAACCTGGCCTTTCAACAGCTTTCTGACCAAAACGAACTTTGTCATCGAAGTCATGAATAAGAAGTTCCAGCTCCCTTTCTTTATGTAGTAAGATTGCACTTGCACTACTTTGCTCTTCACCGGACTCACCCACAAATTCCTTGTTCAAATTTGCTGTGGACTCTTTCTCAAGTTCCTTCTTCAATTGATCAATTTCTTCTTTTAATATTTTTTCCTCCTCAGTCTCAGGCCTGAAATGATCCATCAGAAGTCAATAAGATGATGTGCACATTCGAAAGATCAGCAAGTCACAAATATATCATGATGCAATCAGTTAGATCAAATTGTGCAGCAATTTTGTGCATAAAGCAAGGCGGATAAAATAAACAAGGACAAAGACTAGATTTATGGCAACAAGTCATGATTAATGCCAACTACTGGGATTAACTTTATCAATCTACCAGTTAGAATTATATGGTTTAGATAAGGAACAAGAAAAAGAGAACTATGAAGTACCAATGGAGTGGATACTGATAGATAGTCGTGATACAATAACATCATTCAATTCTAATACATACACTAATAATTAAGTTAAGTACAAATACTAAGACTTGATACAACCTAATATTCTAACACTCCACCTTAACCTTACTATGCTTTAAGTTAGTTACAAATAGCAAACTACAAGACAAACATCAAAACCTTGGCAACATCCTAGATAGATATCTCCTACAAGTCTTATAACTTTCTACTCAGGAGCCCTGTTAAAAACCAAAATGTAATCTCCAACCACTAGGTCAGTCTCATACCACCTCATAAAACATACAGGGTTTCAAGTGATTCGAATGTTAATCCAGTCTGAGAGGATATTTTACATTCCTTATACCTCATGATTTTCCGTTGACTCCTATTTGTGCCCTAACCAGAATCCTCCAACCCACTTGGGTACCACCAGGTTAGTGGGTCGTGCAACATTGGAGGCACCCTCTTTCTTCATTTAATCATCAATCACTACTTATGCTACTTCCAAGAATCTCAACACAGGCTTCTAAATGATGATAAATCTTCAAGTATGTACAACAAGTCATTTAATTATGCCATACATTTTGCTGCCATGGCTAATTGGCTATGATATCCATTGATGAAGACAAAAGCATATAATATAAGGGGATAGGGTAAGTTCTAGCAAATGGCCAATGTTGAATCTCTGGAATTCACTAGAAAACAAAAAATTCTTGGAATAGTATTCATATGTAAAATTGTATATCGTTTGGCCCTTTCAAGGTAAAAATAAAACTGCAGTAGAAAGTAAGCAATCTTCTAAGACCTCCCTTATCCATATAGTTTACTAAGGAGGATATTCAATCATAAATACCTTAAATTACCTATAAAAAGTCAATAATCGATAATATCTAGAAATAAGTTTTCCAAATATAATATACTTTTAAAGGGTTGAGCTGGATGCATATTCATAATATACAGGGAGGGGGGAGGGGGAAATTGTGCAACTGTTGGGATTTGAACCAAGGTGCTCACACTTTATGTCCCTCAACTCTAACAACTGACCCGACTCTTGGGGACTTTGTTAAAACTTTTTAACATATCACAAATGGATTAGTTGTTTTCTTTTAAAACATCATTGCAATCTGATGTTCATCCATTTAAAACCCCTATTAAAGCTTAACTTTAGGGCTTGTTACATGGCTTTATCTTCACACTTGGTTTCAATATTCACTTCGTGGTTTTAACTCTTCCTTTCCTAATTGGAGTTTGAACCGTGATTAAAAACTTAAAGACATTTCTAATTAAATTTCTTGTTTTGTCCAAAACAGAAGAAGATATTTATATCAACCCACCTACATGCACATGGTACTGTGAATATACAATTAGAGTTTGCTTCACCTCAATATATAACCTATGTGCTAACTAGGAATAAGCAATTGGTGTGAATAGCCCCACAATTGGACGCTTCATTATTGTAGCAGTCTAGTACACTAAAATTTTCCTTATTTTTTCATAACTGATCAAATCCACAATTAGCTCTTGATCCTGGGTTAGAATATGCAATAATTACTTACTTAGCTAATTAAAAGCCATAGAGAGCTTATCTTTCAAGACACATTTCCCAATAGAAAATGAAACCACCCTTGTGCCAAAACACGAATTCATGCTTGTCTCTTATTCACATTAAAATCATAATACACCAGTGTCTTTAAAAAGATACATTTTATCAATTTAATGTGAACTCCAAGTACCAATTATTCAATTCCACCACATAACGTAACCTGCTTGGGACGAGGAGTGGGGGGAGAACAAACAAAGAAAAACTATACTAGTACAACAATAAAGCCTTTTCAAATTAGGTTGGGTCAGCTTCATGGATCAAATGATGATTCGATGTTCTATCATAAAGAAAAAAACTATATTCTAAAGGGGAAATACATCAGTATGGTTACTTATGATTGCTCATAACCCATTGAACACCACATTAATTAGGCACAACATTATAATCATAATTAAGATCTATATTCTATACCAAAAGCATTTTCAACTCCAAATAAGCTGTTGCCATCCCTTTAAGATGTAGCCCAAACCCCATAATTAGCACCACTGTAGACTCTTCTATAAATTGTACCTACCTATCTATCAAGCCATATGATTTGCTTAGGCTATGAATGTCCCCAATCCCAACAGAATCACCAAATCAAATTAACTTACCAGACTCCAATAATACACCGCGAAAGGAACATATAACTATAAGGTTCTTGTTTTTATAATGAAGTATGAAGATGAAAGCTACTTACGGTAATTACTTGCAACTATTCAAGCTGTAATTGTAAGGAACATATAGGCCATTATTAACTCTTTATTATCAACATAAAAATATAAAGTTTAAAACCAATACCAAAACATTATTGCCAAACACACATAAAAATTAGAATGTATCAACCAAACCTCTCAACACAGCGATGCTCCAATTCAAGATCAATCTTCCTCCAATCCCATACCTCGCTCCACCAGCAACACCTCCCTAGGTTTGGCATCCCCAAAGGGGTTAACCTTGGGTCTCGGTTTCACCACAGTTTCTGCACCCAACAATCCAGGACCCTCAGAGCGACCAGATTGAGCACTAGAAGGCCTGCTTGAGTGTGAACTTGTGGGGCGACTCAACGGCTTCTTTGCTGCAAGCTCCGAATCCAGCTTCTTCCAATCCAATCCCTTTTCAGCTAAAACCTCCTCCCTCGGCCTTGCCACACCAAATGGATTTGACTTATTCGTCTTCACTGGAGCTTCATTCACAGAACCATCGCCACTTTTCCGTGGATCCAATACCAACCTTGGCCGCTCTCGCTCCCCCTCCCTCTCCTCGCGCTGCAGCAGTGGTGTACCCCTCGTCCAGCGATCAGGCTCCAGCCCGGAATCACGAAAACCAGAACCAAAATTGGAAGATCTAGCAGGCAGAGGCTTCCTCCCAACCGCCCAGTTATCCACACCATCAGCCCTAGAACCACCACCAAAACCAACATCACCTCTAGGACCACCGCTAAAACCGCCATCGCCTCTAGGATCACCACCAAAGCCACCACCGCCTCTAGGACTACCGCCAAAGCTGCCATCACCTCTAGGACCACCACCATTCGAACCGTATCGATTCTGCCGTCCAGAATCGAACGACGGCAAGGGTTTCCTTACAGACGCCCAATTATCAACCTCGTCAGCTCTCGAAGGCTGATCCAATTCCAAAACCCTAGAATTGTTCCCTCTACGTGGTTCTTCATCGAATCCGCCATATGATCTTCTCCCTCCGCCCCATGAACCATCGCGGTTGTCATCTCGGTCTCTAGAAGGCCCACCAGAGCGGCCATAGGAAGAGAATCCACCGCGGCTGAACTGCATTTCCTCCGCCGAACGCTCCTTGGGGCCAGTAGGGAGACGGAGCATCTCGTCCGGTGTCAATCCGCGGTACTCAGACGAACCACCACCACTGCCTCCGGCGGCGAGTTTGGTAAACTCAGATAGCGTCATCTTCTTCTTCTTAGGCTGTTTTGCGTTGACAGCTTCCTTCAGGCTCGGGAAATTCTGCGATCCGGCGGTTTGAACGACAACTTCAGCTTCGCGCTCTTCAGCTTCGGCGCGCTCCGAATCTGCAGCCCAGGCTCCAATGTTACCCCATGCTTTCGACATTTTCTTTCTTTGCCGGAGCTCCGAGAAAGTGAGAAGAAAAGAGGTTAGAGGTTAGAGGTTGTTTAGTTTCAGTTTTTGGGAAAATCGAAAGAATGACAAAATGCAACACCCATCCACTCGTCACTCGGGATGGCAACATCCATCTACTGCTATTTACCCGTGCCTATACCCACATTACTTGTTGCTACCAGCATGGATATTTATCATATTTAACTTGTTTTCAATTTTATTATATATTTATATTTTATTATTAATATATAAAATTAAATATTATATTAATAATAAAATTAAGTAACATACATAATAATACAATTCATAATTATTAACAAACATAACAATTTAATAATATATATAGCAATTTGTTAAATATATAATAGTAATATTTACGATTTACAATTAATATCATGTATAACAATATCAAGTTAGAACATATATTTTAAACCATTAAGACACTAATAGTAGCATATATAACATTAACATAATAACAATATAGTAACATATATAATACTATAATTTATGCAAAATTAAAAATTTAAGCCACAAAATTGATTAAAGAATTTAAACAACAATATAACAATGTTCTCTACTAATTTATTTCTTTAATATGCAATTCAGTTGGATTTCAACAATTCTTAAATATCTAAAACCATAACTAGAACCTAAATAGTTCCTTAAGAAAATAACTCAATTGAAGCACATTTTGTGGTTTATGGTTTGATTTAGTTGAACCGCTTTCCCAGTTTAAAATACTGCCAATGAAGGTATCAGTGGGTGAAGCTGGTGTAGAGAGGGATTAGCCTCACGCGCGAGTCAGAAGGGCAGTGTGGGGACAACAGTTTATTACTTTATTTCCTCGCACTTGGAATAGAGAAAAATATTTTAAAAGATTTTTAAATCCTCCAATTAATCCTTGTTAACAAGGGAGTCATTTTCTCCGGTAAATTGTGTGGGAATTAAGTCCTTGACGTGTGTATACAAAACATCATAAGTCACTCGAGTGTAATGTGAATTAAAGAAAACAGTGATCATTTCTTACTGGTTAATACATAACGTGGTTGTAATAGTTTCGTTTGATGGAATAACCTGGTTGAGTCTCTCAAAAAAGGTAATGAAAACGTGTCTAAGTTGTCAAATAAAAGAGTGCAATTTTTTTGTGAAGAAAAAATATGACACATAACTGGTAAAAATGTGTCTCAAATATAGTTTATCCCATTTCGGGCTGACTGATATAACGTGATTGACTTATTTATTCCACGATTATACGAATTTAAGATGCTAATGAGATTCTTTTCCATTTTGGGACTTGTTTTTGCAGTTACATCTTGTGTTTTTTGCGCTTTTCTAATAAAAAAATGCTTTTGGTTGCAATGTTTTTAATAGTTATGCTAATTAGTAAATGCTAAATCTAGGGTGTTGGCGTGTAGCAAGAAAATGTTGATACGTTGATGAGTGAATTAAGTGAATTTTATTTGACAGGAAGAGATGTTCAAATAAGTTTTTTAGTCTCAATAGTTAAAGCAAAATTTGGGTTTATTGATTATACTAAATTTGGCCATTTCATAATTAAAATAGAAATAAGAAGTGAAAAATGATGTAGTATATAAGAATATAGCTAGAATAAATATTAGGGCTGATTTGCCATTTATTAATCTTCAAGAATTAAAGGGATACATATATAATTGTGATAATAGGGCTGATTTGTCACTTACTAATCTTTAATAATGAAAGCTTTACATGTAAAATTGTGATAATCAAGCTGGGTGTGCACTCCTTAATCTAACTAGCTTGACTCATGTCTATAGGATATAGCTAGACTCATGTCAGTAAAAATGTTTTTACACATTGAATAATTTATCTATAATTTTTGATAGAGAAATACTGATAGAATTTTTTGGCAATACTAAGTGTTTTCTAGCCAATAATATGAGACTAATAATTATCCTGGTTATAAAAACTATCTTACTGAATTTTTCATATATCAATACAGTTTTTCCATATCGATTTCCTCACCGTGATCGTTGAGTTTTAAAAAAATCAAAATAAATGTAGTGAGTATGTCTAAATCTTTAAACTAATAGTGGATAGAGAACATTTAACAATCATTGATTTTTTCAACAAAAAAAAGTAATCCAAATGAACGATGAATAATATAATAAGTATCTTTCCACTAACTAACCATGTATAGATATTACATTCAATGTCATAAACTACACAGATCAATGATAATCATCTTGGGGCCCAATTATGTCATAAACTACACATACAACAAATGATAAGGGGCACATTAATTAAAAAAAGTTACTAAAGTTATTCTATTGAGCAGTGACAAAAAAGACACAATATAAAACCATTGAGGCAGTAGCACAATAATCTATCTGATGAAAGGTGAATTATCTTTGTGCAAACCAAATACAAAAATACAGCTTATAACATCAAAGACTACCGAATTTTTCATCAAAACTAAAGTGAACTGGAAAACCTTAATCAAAGAGGGACAATCCAAATTCTTCTTCATCTTCCTCTTCCTCAACCTTTTCTTCTTTCTTGGCAGGAGCAGCAGCCTCGGCAGCAGGGGCGGCACCTGCTGATGCAGCTGCTGCAACACCACCTCCAACAGCCACAGCACCGCCCACAATCACCTGAACAAAACAATCAACAATTCAATAATTAGATCAATGCAGAGATTGAATCCAATAACTAAGCCAGCAATCGCCATCCATCACTCAAGTACATAAGAATTCAACCAGCATGTGTACAAACAAGATTTCCACACATTCAAGAATGATCCAGCTTAATACTACATCTTAGCATTAAAACCAATAATTCTCTTTAGGAGTCTCATGAGTCCATTTACGCTGATATAAAGCAATGTTTTAAATACAATCACTTTTAGGAGTTGATTTTATATTTCATAATAAGTAGATTTTGAATTTAACTTCAATATTAGCTTGCACAGTTCATATATGACGATCAGCTGAAACTGTAAAAAAAACCTTATACTTTACTTGATCCATCAGATTTGTCAAATGAAAAGTAACATAATCAAAATCTAACCTAAACACTCAACATTTCAAAAATCATATTGTCCACAAAATATAATAATTAATAGAATCTAAAATAAATTAAGAAAATTATATAGAAAGAGCATCACAAAGCAAAAATAATAAACTCCACAAATAAAACCAGGAACTATGAAATGTGAAAGTCCTTACAAATGAGACTAAATAAAAGGAATCATCACTGTTAGAGAAACAAAATTAAGTGAAGGAAAATGATGAAGAATACCTGGAAGACAGCAGAGGTAGGTGAAACGGTAGAGAAAGAGGACTGAACGCCGCCGGAGGAATCAACGGCGAGAGCGGCGTTAACGAGCAGCCGTTGGAGCTCGAAGGTGGAGGAAGCGGAGGCCTCGATGTCACCGGAGTGTTGCTTGGCGGTCCATTTGCCACCGGAGTTGCGGAGAACGAAGGTGAAGACTCCCATTGTTACTCTGTGTTCGAAGCGAAAACCTCTGATTTGATATTCGAAGCCTCGAAGAGCAAAGTGGCACTTACGGCACCTTTCACTTGGCTTATGTAGCAGTGAGATTTTGGAAACCCTAATTCTTGTGTAAAGTTGAAAAGACTATTTTATCCTTTATCATTACCTCTCTCATATAAAATTCTTTTCGCTAGCCCAGATCCATGAGTTTATTTTTAATAAAATTCTGGTGAAGTTTAACTTAATTGTTTTTTTTTCTTCTTTTCACTTTTTTTTTTCTGTGTCAAAGTGCTAGCTCAAATTCACATCCCTTAAATACCATACATGTTTTCTAACACCATTAAAAAATAGTATCTAATTGGTTGCTCATGTTTTTAGTTAATATAAAATTATTCTCTCAACTATTTTAATTGGTTGCTCAATTTAATATTTATATTTAATAGTGTTGAAAAATAAATAAAAAAGTAACTACCAATGATGTTAACATGTGTAAATTTGGGGAATAATTTGATAGAAATGGGACTTGCTATAAAAAAATAACTTAAGGAGTCATAGGATTATTCTTACCTAAATGTTTTAAAAGCATTTTGCTTTTATTTTATAAAATAATTAGTCATTAGGTACTGTGATAATATTTGAAACACATGAGTGAATTTCAACTTAAATTTATAAGAACTCCCAAATATTGAATTATCTATTACACAAAAGAAACTAGTAATTTGAATAATGCAAACAGCAAAAAATATGAGGTAAAACTGCTAGCACAGCAAGTATGCTTCTGGTTTGTGCACTTTCACTTGCCTATGTCTAAGCAAATCTTTAATATGCTTATGTCATTTTTATTATTTAAAAAAATTAATATTTATTTCTCATTATTTAACAATTATAAAATAGTAGTATTCATTAATAAGAGAAACAATTAATAAAGAAATGATAGTATTTTGAAACCTCGAAGAAGAATAGTTAAATAAGATTATGAGTTAATTATACTCCCATAATGAGTTTTAGTGAAATTATACAAATTACCCATCAATTTTATACACCTACACAAATCACCTATGCATGAGAAAAAATATAATCTTTTAAATAAAAAATGTAATGAATGCAATTAAGTTAAACAAAACATGATATATTGTGGAGAAAAGTTCAAATAATATACAAATCAAAGTATTTTTATTATTTTTTGTTACAAAATGTATCAACAATTATAAAGAAATATTATTTAAATCGCTCTTATATTATATCGTAACGAACCAATAATAATGAAGAGATATCAACTCATATATTATTTGGACTTGTCTCCACAATATATCATGTTTTGTTTAACTTAATTGTATTTATCACATTTTTTGTTTAAAGGATTACACTTGATTTTCATACAAGGTAGTCAGTGTAATGAAAATATAAAAAGTAGGGGTTTGTGTAGGTGTTGAAAAGTGAGGGGTGGTTTGTGTAATTTCACTACAACTCACGGAGTGTCAGTATAATTTACTCTAAAGTTATTTATGTCCCACTACTTTATACCACTTCATGTATCAGGAGGTACAATTATATCACTCCATGAGTTAGGAGGTACACTACTTTATAACACCACTCCATGTGCCCGAAAGTATGATCGATCATAAATATATTTAATACTTTAATTTAAATAATTTGTTTTCAACCAATTATTGAGTGACACAAAAAGTGGGGTTGGGATCTTATCAAGGGTCCATTACTGGAATGTGAAGCCCATATTTATTTCATTATTTGTAGTAAGTTTGTGCCTAAAAATGTTTTAAAACTGAACCATCAATTTTTTTAAAGTCCACGTATCACAATCTTATGTAGTATTAGATCCTCCAATAATGAAGATTATATATTTTACAAAAAGTGGGATAGCATATATGCTCCATGTGAAACACATGTACACAGATCTCAACTGGTCTTTTGATTTTATTCAGGAATTGTCAGCCAATACATACTAGTACTACTTAGAAACGAGACTGAGTAACAAACTATCATTTGCCTATGTAACTTGTCTTCCAGGGCCAACAATTTCGTTCCTCATCAACATCCAAATTATCTACCCTCTAATAAAAAAGACTAATTAAATTGAAAAATGAAGGCTCAACTATGAGATTCACATTTTTGGCAAAATAACTTTGGGATCTAAACTAGAAGGGATTTGGATTCTTTCAATTATTTTTTAGTAGAAAGTATCTAATAGCAATTCAGAACAAATAGTGCACATCCATGAATTTCCACTTCTATTGATAATGTCTTCTCCTTTGTTACTATGTCCTTTCCACTCCACAATTCCTTGCCCTTACAAGAATTGAAGCTTCTTCCAGGAAGAACCTTAGCCAGATTTGATATCTGTGCATATATCAATGTCTTCTGTTCACTTAAATTGAAGAAAGCAACATACACTTCTCCTAAATAGATACACAACATTATGTGTTAGAAAAGAATAGCTTCATAGAAGGTGCTTAGTTGGCCATTATATAAATTTATGTTATGAAGTGTTTAAATGTTCATGGTTAATCATATTTTAGTTTTTGGTGGAAACAAACCTTTTCTTCCTGTTGCAATCCAAGAGCTGATCCCTCCAGAATTAACATAAGCTGCATGAATTACCAACTTGCATTGTGAATAATAAATTAAAATGAATCTAAAAAGTGGTACATGTTCACAAAATTTCACCTTTCACAGATTTTACTGTTGCACACAGGCCGGAATAACTATTTACCAGGGTCCCGTTGGGGTTTAGCTCCCACATCTGTCAAACACTTGATAGATCAGCTTCAAATATACAACAACAACAACAATCGAGCCTTACTCTTACTGGGTGATATCGGCTTCAAATATAATCCACAAATATTACTATGAAGTATGGATAAAATACAAATTGGCCGATGTAGATACCAAGATTTGGTAAAAATAATGGTATGCAAAGACAAATGTGGTCATTGAATGCATGAATTATTTTTCTATATCCACACTAGACAAACTGCAAAAATTAAAATGGGGTGCATGCAACAGTTGTTTAGCCAAACAAATGTTGCTAAGTTTATATAGGCATCATAACCTTAATTGTAGAAATGAATTAATACTTTAAGTTGAAAGAAATGAAATATATAAAGATAAATTGTTGGGCCTATTTAATGAACTTTTTAAGAGTTGTATGGGTTGAGTAGAGTTGTATGAAGTAAAGAGAAATAAGTGATATGGTATGGCCCATATAATACAACTAAAGAGAGTTCCATCTTCCATGGTTGGAGATGCTCCAAAGGCTTAGAGGATGCTTCAATGGCATACATAGGGTTCTATTCCTATAAGGACCATATGCTATTCTTTAGCATGAAAAATGGACTACAGCATACCTGATTTGCATCCCATCTGCAAGGAGAAAATGTACCTCTCTTGAACTCTTTAGAAGTAAGCTTTCTTTTCGGAGAAGCATCCAAGCAAAATTTCATTCTATTGGTATCAACTAAATGATGCTTCCCTTGATGCCCCTCTTGATATATACTCTCTCCGTCTCTGTATCAGTGTAACAATTTCTGTTGTCAACAGCCACCCAAATAATCAACTAGAAATTAGACAATTAGAATAGAGTAAGTATTGTTACAATCTGAACCGAAGTTCTCTCTTGTGTACGCAGAATGGTGCCTGGTGCCTTTTTTCTAGCCTCCTTTTCCAACAGATTCTTTCAAGATCACGGTTCAGACTTTCAATAGACCAACCACTTGCCTTTGTTTCAGTGCAACCAGTGAGACGTAATGAATTTGTAAATGGTGTTTTAGGTCCTTTCTTAGGTCTTCTCTTTTTCCCTCCATGATGTTGATCTTCACTCTTCGAGTTCACCGAGCTTGTGACATAAGGAAACTGTCATTGTGGCAAAAGTGATATGATTCGTGATAGGTTCTGATGCCTCACATATGCGGATATGCCTCTTATTCCCAGAAATAAAAAGAAAATAAATAAAAAGGAGATAGATGGCGCACATGCCTCCATATTATTTGAGCTGAAATGATTAATCTCCAGGAGGGTAGGATTCGTGATAAGATCAAATGTAGTAGGATCGATTTTTCGCACATCCCCTCCATACATAAGGGGAGACTTTGCCATAGACCATAAGGTCATCTGTTAGATAAAAATACATTCACCCAGTCTATTATAATACATGTAGACACATCAAAATAGGTACATGAATATAGAAATATAACTCCGCTATACTTTTATAAATACCTGTGTCCGTTTTTCTTCCAGATTGAGATTACTATATCTGTGTGGACCTTCATTTGACCCTAAAAATAACAGACACAATCAAGCCTTAATCCTACTAGATGGGATAAGCAACACGGGATCGATTGATCGAAAGACGCCATATGCTCTATCATAAATAGATTACTAATCCCCCACCTATTCATAGTATGAGGCTCAATATATTCAAACTGGACAAAGAGAAATTAGCAGTCCAGCCTTATTACCTGGATCAGTTAGCCATCCAAATGGTAGCATGTCCAAATCAGGCCAGGAGAATCCTTTTAAACCTTTACCTCCTATCATATTAGCAGTAGCAAAATCCCTGTTTCATAATTGAATGAACAAAATTTAAGTAATATGGTCATGGAACAACAAAACATGCACTGAGAAACAGCATGACTGAAACATACTGTGAATATTCATACAAATATTTTTGAACAGAAAAATCACCTCGTTACACCAAAATGAGCTTTGACATCACCCCAAGTATCCCAGTCATCTCCTGTTATACGATACAGGTTGACTAGTGAACTGACATCCTTGGCCATGGCCGGTGTCACACTCGTTCCGGGAGACAGAGAATACACAATGGGGTGATTCCTGATAACCTGGCATGATGTGTCAGGCGATAAGTTTGCCAATATATTACTGATGTCAGTGGTGATGCGAGAATGTGAGGTAGAGAGGAGAGAAAGAGGGAGAGGAAACTGCAAATACCTCTGATACATATGTTATTTCATTTAAATCCAAGTCATCGCCAAATACACAGTCATGTTTCACTGCAAGAGTGCAAGGAAAGCAACAAAAAAATTAACAAAGTTGCTGCCAAAGCATAGGCAAAACTTCTTATATGTTCAGATATGATAGTGTGAATCTTCAGTTAAGAGACCACTCAGTAATCTAGATTTTCTTATTCATGCAAATCCTAATGTAATAAGTGGATATATAATCAATAAATGCTTTACAGAATTACTCATTTTTAGAGGTTTAGAATAGATGAGAAAGAATTCTGTAGACAACTGAGAATACATGTGAGGGGCTGAGGCCTAAAGAAGTGGGTTGTGCTGTCTATGATATGGTAAATGCTGCAATAGTGCATAATAGGCAGATTATAAACTAGTAGTCCCAGTACCAAAATCAACGCCCCACTCAGCATACTGCTCATAAAGGGACCGCAAGAAAGCTTTTCCAGCTCCCAACTTTGTATTTACACTCATGAAACCATGAGGCATCCATGCACAAGCCCTTTCCGGGATTGCTATGTCTTTTGCATGCCACACTCGACCAGATTCTTGATAAGCACCTCCCTAGGAAATCGCATGACGAGGAGATTAAAGGTCAACAAGAAACTCTAGATTAAGAAGGAAAAACACAATAACCCAATATTTGATTTTGTTGTTTTATTGTAAGATTAAGTTCTAATATTACATAAGGTATCCATTAGATCCACTTCCCAGTTTCTAATATAGAAATAAAGAAAAAATCAAGTTATATCAGAAATACAAAGCAATACCTTCGTTATATCTAGGATAGCGGTGTTTGCATTGAATGCTTGTGTGCTTATCCCTCTCATAACATGAATCCCAAACTTCAAACCCATTCTATGTACTTTATTAGCTACCTCAGTGAACCCCTTACCACCTGCAGAAGACGGCCACCTCCCTGGATCAGGGACCATCCTTCCCCATTCGTCAATCACATCGAATCCAAGAGAATCAGGATAAGAACCGTTGACTTTCTTTCTATACCAGAGGTAATCCACCACAACATACTACAAGGATTTTAAAGAAAGAAATCATGTATATATCTAACCGAAGTACTACTAAGTACTGACATTCAAATAATTCATAAGGTATAGTTCCTTGCAGTATCTATACCTCGTATCCATGAGCACGGAGACGCTGAGAAACTAGTTCAGCATTCTCCAAGAATTCTTCTTCAGAAATTGTCCAGCAAAATGAATCATAGGAATTCCAACCTCTTGGCGGGAAGCTAGCTTGCTGCAGGGAACTCAGAGATATGTTCTGAGATGAAACACTGAAATGACACACACAAATATATCAGGTTAGGCCATTCTTTACTTGTTTCTCGAATGTCTCACTAATAATGAGAGCACCAGGTCTTGATGATTACGGAACACAAGGTTGCAGTTTGAATATGATTGAACAACTTAGGATTCAATTTAATATGGTTACCATTTATATTTTTGCAATTAATTTCAACAAAATTGAAGCTTGCTTATAAGATTGGAATTCATTTCAGACACGGTGCTAATATATACTGAATTCCTAGTCTACTTTTCCAAATTCACTAATCAAAGTTAACCAGACTTAGACTTCCTGATTTTACTTCAAGGATACAACTCACAACTCAAAAGTGACATTATGTTACTGATTTTATAAGTTGTATATGGTTACTGGTTAGCATAAGCCATATATTTAAAACAGCCTTTAAACAACTTTTGACATGTAGCTACCAAATATAATAGTTAAATCAACCAACTCACAAGTCCTTAGATTTTGAAAATCACCCAGCAATACCACATCCACCATAAATATGAGCTCTAAATGCACTTACAACACATGCTTTCACCAAAGTTTGAGCAAAATGTAAGTAAAACTTTCTTTTTATGATATGTATATTGTTTGGTATGACTAAGAAGTCAAAATAGAGGTGAAAAATCCATCGATCAGCTCCATTTGTAAAATTGTATTGAAATCTCATTCATGAAATATTCACCCTCATTTTTACAGCCATACCAGACGAAGTCATAGAATAAGAAAATATATATCTAAACTTGATATTCCAACTATGAGTTAGTTTACGAAGTCCATGAGTTAAAAGAGCATATAATCGGATGAACTCATAGACCTAATAAGTTTTGGATCTGTCATGCTCACTCTTCATATACTTAGTCAATAGCTCCTTTTGTTTTGACCCTCCAAACCCAACAAATCCGACCTTAGCTCAGTTGGTAGAGCGGAGGACTGTAGTTGGTGAACATCCAAGTAGATATCATTTTTTGTAACTTACTTAATTATATATAATATACTTTTGCTGATAAAAAAACAGCACCATAATAACTATGCTTTCAAGTGCTATTACTGCTTACTCAAAACTCACAAGGTTGAATCTAGGTACAGATAACATATTACCATTTACCAATGCCCAAAATGTATTATCAAGAAAAGAAAAATGCAATAAGTAAAACTCAAAATCAACTAAAAAGGTAGCAAGAGAAGAAAATTCCATTCCATGGTTTTACCTGTGAATACAGAGAGAAAGGAGAAGCCAGAGAGAGACGAAGGGCACTGAGAAACACTTCATTATTGCTGGTACAGCTGTTCCACCGAACAAAAGTTCCCACAGTTAAATACTACTAAATCTAAAAATATAATTCCTTTTTCTTGTGTGTACGACTCAAACTCATTCTTAGTTAGTGATGAGAAGATAGAGATATAACACCTCTGAACCAATGACCATAAGCATCTCTAACTGCTTTTTATACCAAAATTCCAATTTTTTGGTTCATTCATAATTAACAATAATAGTTAGGATTATGTTAAAATAAATTTGAAAACAAACAAAATCAAAATAGTGATGTGGGTTGCTTTGTTAACCATAGATACTTACATTGTACATGTCAACTACATAATCATAACGTTGTGTCTATCTCTTTAAATTGAATACACATGTGGCTTTCTTTCTTGCGTTACAGATTTTTCTTTGTCGCAATGCTTCTTTTCTTGGGTGAAGTGTCACGATGCTTTTTAACCCGTAACACTTGTTTACGCTACATTACACGGTCCTACATTGCATTGTCCTCCATTCATTCAAATTTAGGAACTATAGACTATAGAGTTTAGAAAGGGTGTGTGAATGTGTGTCAGAACACACAACTTTGAGGGTTAAACGAACCGTTTAGGGTTGTGAATATTTCAGAGTTGTTTATGTGAGGTAGTGGTAAAAAAAATAATGGTAGATAGAAAGAAGTAGCGTAAGGGGGAAGGGATAAAAAGTAAAAAAAATATGAAGAATGTGGTGTTGTCGGTTTGAGACATGCCTAGTTTGTAGAGAGGCCTATAGAAAACGTGACATCATGTGCTTGGTCGCAGTTACATTATTACATGTGCAAAGATGCGAGCCCAGCGCGTGGGCGCGTATTCCTCGTTCAACATATTTGATATTTCATTCAGCATGGTTCTCATTAATTATTTTTATTTTACTTTTAACGCTTAGTTAATTTCCAACAATTATTAGGCTAAAGTCACTCATATTTTTTAAAGCTACCTTCCTAATAATTTTAAATTATTATTTTCATTTCTAATATTTTCACATATAATTATGTTAGTCTTTTCATCCTTACCATATATTAATATTAACATTTTTTCTCATGTAGGATGTTAAATGGTAACGTAGTCACACTTGTTCACTGCTAGAATTTTTTACATGTCATCTATATGACGTCATTCTTATTATATTTTTTAAAATAAAATAATGTTGTTTTATATTTTAATCAAACTTTTGATGAAAGACCTTGTTTTGTTTAGTTTTTTTGGAAAAAAACTTAGACATAAAAGGGTGTCATTTACTATGTCTTTCTCCTCCTTAACCAATTGAGCATTCTCTTCGCTCAGCGTTTTCCCCAAAAATCATGTTCATTGAACTTGAAAGCAAAATTTATATTCCTTTCTTGTCAAACAAAATTCATATTTATTCTCCCACACCCCATTAGACAAGACACACATAATAAGAATTAATGGAGATTTCTTTGATGTAAATGTGACACGAGAAAGAGGAAAGTCAGTTACCCAAGCCCAATAACACTAGCAGACCATGACTCCTAACTTAAGGATTATACTTAGCATTGCTATATGTGTATTAAATTCTTCTATTAATTCTCTTAATTATAAAAAGTAATATATGTCACTTATAATCCAAACATTAATAAATAAAATATTTTATTGTGACAATGTCATCTTCCTATAAATAAAAGAGAATTAGTAGGATGATGATGTGGCCTTCAAGGACTAGGTGGTTGATGAGCATGCACACAAAACTCAAACCTAGTGGATATATACACTAGTAATTAATTCAGGGGCAATGAAGGCCCTTGCATTGGAAGAGGACGAAATTACTAATACGAGGGAGGACCTTGAAAACTGCAAAGCTGTAATTAATTCAAAGGTTTTCCGAAACGTGTAGAATGTGCACAAATTTATGAGGGAGAGAATGAGCATGAGGATACAAAGTGTGTGGACACGATGAAATTAAAGTTCCACTCTCTTTTGACTGTGTCCTGGAAATCGCAAGCCATGAAGAACGACTCGTGGGAATCAATGGGAAAATGTCGTATTATTTAATGCTGGGAACAAATTAGACAAGGAGAACATTGATGGATGAATTATAACATGGACAACCACTTGGAATACACAGAAAATGAAGAGCATGTTCAATTCTTTAAGGTGAAATAAGACACACTAATCGATGTCATTTTCTGTGTATTAATGGAACCCTGATTAAATAAAAAATAACTCTTGTTTTATTTTTACCAACTAGTCAATATAAATGTACTTCAATTTCCTTAAATTTTCAGTTTTGTTTTTGACAAAGTATGATGAATATTTTCTTAACATCGTTTTTTAATTTACTTTATGTTAGATAGATTGTCAAAATCTAATAAAGTATTACCATATAGGTGAAGAAAATCTCATTCAAAAGCATATTAAGAAATAAATAATTATTTTCTCATTTTGTCCTCAAAGTATATAACACAAGAGATCATATCATCTATACTAAAAAGTATATCAATTATTGTAAATTGAAATTGTTTGAAAAATATTTATTTAACTCAAAATTTAATAACATTTTTTTTCCGAGGTAGGTTTGATTTTTCAAAGGCCGGAATTGTGAGTTTGAGTTGGTTGACTTAACTATTATATTTGGTAACTATATGTCTCAGAAGTTGTTTAAAAGCCGCTTTAAATATATGAAATATGGTAAACATATGACCTCTATTATTATTTTATTATTTCAATTTCCATAACATCACCGACAAAACACATATAGCATGACAAAACTTAGTTAAGCTTTCACTAGAGAATTGCAAACATGGAAAATGGTTTGCTTTTCATTTGGTGAGCGTGAAAAGGGAGGAACAACTCCATTCTAGAAACAAATACTTGGGATATTAACTTTATTGTTCACAATTTTCATCAAGATTATTGGGAGTGAAGTCACATGAGTAATGGTGTTTTCGACAAGAAGATTAGTTGGCGCCAACCAGACGTGGGCCTAAAGTCAATAAATATGGTAGCTGCAATAAGAGCTCTCATGTCATGAGTAGTGGTATTATTCGAGATCATACAGATCATTGATTGTCAGCCAATTTTGGTGTTGGTTCGCCTATTCTTGCTGAGCTTATGGCTATGCATCAAGGTTTGAAGCTTGCTTGGCAGCTCGGGTTCAAGAAGGTCATCTTAGAAAGTGATTACCTTGAGGTGATTCAAATTATATCCGAATGTGTTAATATTCAACTATATCAGATTTTGAGGGTTGCTTCTGATGTCTGGATAGTAGAGACTCATTTTATTGTTTGTGAGACTAATCAGATGATTGATTGCATAACAAGACTTGACTCGCATTCCTTAGACACTCTCAAGATCTAGAACACAACTCTTTCTGACTGTCACAACTATTTAGCCCAGGATCTCTCCTTTTGATTTAATTTTTCTTTCTTATTTTATGTTTTCCAATGTACCAAAAAAGGACTAGTTCATTATTCTTAGCCAATCACAAACAAAACCTCGCATTTAGCAACTTGTACATTGATAAATGATTTACATTATTAGATTGTTAGTAAAAATAAGTAAATAACACTATCCACGGAGGACGAAGGGGGCAAAATGCTATATTCGTTAGACGTAATCACAAATTCAACCTGTCACGGCATTCATAAAAATGAAACGCAACACTCAAGTCCCACTTCATAAAAATGTAATCACGTTGACAATTGAATAAAATTCTAAATTCTCTTAACTGATGATGATATAGTAAAAGTGTAAAACTGCTGGTAATGATATAGTAAAAGTGTAAGTCTCCATGTTAAAACTTGAGTAAATTAGATAAGGTAGTTTTTAAAAGTTTGTTTGTGAATTAAATTTTGGAGGAAAAATAAACTTGAGAGTGATAAAATTTGTAAGGCATTTTTCTTTCTTTGCCTACAAAACTCATATTCCAAAACACACTACACGTATTTAGGAAAGAGAGTCAAGTTTTGATGTAATGAGGTAAAACGGGGATAATTTATTGTATAATAAAATTATAAATATGCATTTCATCAGCATTATTGTATTGTTCTTTTATCTAACTACATCATTCCAAGAACTCTGCAATTAACTGGCACCGCCACCGTTACACCGCCACCGCCACCGCCACCGCCCACCGCTTTCGTCTTGCTACCTAATGCTCCCTCCTTATGGGTTCTATCTCTCAAAGGCATTGTCTCTCCATCCATCTATTTTGCCAGAAAAATGAAAAATCGCACTGTGCAGCAAGCATGCGGAGTCGCATTCTCTTGTTGTATTTTATTCATGCTCATAACCCCAAGAATTCCTCAGCCTCAGAAATACCATGATTTTGCTGACAAACGCCAATTCTTTGGTAATTCCTCATTGCAAAAAAAATGTGAACTTGTCCAATCACTCATACAACTTTCCTACACTGTTTGTTTGGCTGTTTGATCAATGTAGCCGACCCAACATAGTAAGACAAATGATTAATTGTTGTTGTTCAACTGTTTTGCATTGCAGGCATTCCTAATACACTTAATGTGGTATCAAATTTCCCATTCTTGGTTATTGGTGTCATTGGGCTTACGCTTTGCCAACATAGGAACTACTTTAAGCTCAGGTACTTCCATTTTTTTGTTACTATCAATTCCTTTACCTTTTTCTTATTGTTGCTGTTAATTATATTATTAACATATGTGCCAAAAGCATGCAAGGTGAAATATGGGGTTGGACTTGCTTTTATGTTAGTGTGATTGCAACTGGTTTTGGGTCTTCATTATATCATCTCAACCCTAATCATGATCGTCTTGTGTGGGACAGGTTACCTGTGAGTTCCTTCTATGAAAGTTGAATCCAATCATTATTGTTTTAATATATAGTGAACAAGTATATGATATTTCAAACTATGTCTCAAAATATGTCACAAACCAATAATATTAAGCAAAAATAGAATATAAAAAATTAATATTTAATTTTTTTTAATTAATATGATATATTTTCATTGGTTTGTGATATAGTTGGGGACAACAAATGTAGTTCCATTTTAGTTTGACAATTTTGTTAACTTAATTGTTGTATGTTCGGAGATGGCTACTGCTTTCGCATCATTGATCGCGATCCTGATCATTGAAAGGGTTGATGCTAAAAAGGGAACACTTTCGATTATACCTTTAAATATGGCTGGTATAATGAGCATTGTGTATTGGAGGCAAGTTTACTTCTCTTTTTTTTTTACTTGCACTAGTTCTTTCCTTTATTCTATGTCATTATTTGGAACTTGGAAGTTTACTCTTTGGTAGAGTACCTTTATTTCATATTTTTTCATCAGAGTGAACACAATATTCCTCATATAGATAAGCTAATTCTGTTTATACACTTGTCATATAGATGTAAGATTCTTCTTAAGATGATGTCAAAACTTAAATAAGGGTTCTTCTTAACATAAGTTAGCTGAACCCGTACCATATAAAAGTACTATATGACATCCAGTTTTCTATGCTTCAACTCTTCAAAGTAGTCTTTTCTGACACACACCCTCTTTTTTAATAAAGGTACTATAATGACATCCGTGTATATGGCCTGTTCCAATCTGTGTCAACTATTGTTATACCTCTCATGGCTCTTTTGTTGCCTCCAGTATACACACATTCAACCTATTGGCTCTGGGCTTCAGGTTTGGACTTTTGGTTTAGTAGTACTTGTTTTGAATAATATCCTTTCAGTGACCTTCAATTTCAGTTTAAATATTTGCAGCATTTTATCCTCTAGCTATGTTGCAAGAGACTGCTGATAAAGTGATTTATGCATGTACTTTTCATTCTGTGAGTGGTCACACACTTAAGCATTTGTCTGCTGCAATGGTTCCTGTCTTATTAACAATCATGCTTGCAAAGAGGAGTGTTGACCCAGGGAAGCTTTTACATGTATGTAATAATACTCAAATGAAATCCTTCAAAAAAATTATTTACTATTTGATTAATTTGCATTATGTGCAAGAATATCATGGCCTGCCCAACAGAAAATGAATAGGCATTTATGAATGGCTCCTCTTTCTCATATAAACTGTTTATATACTTCTTAGAATGTATATTGATCCTGAAACATTAATAAAGGAAGTAGAAATTTACCAAGATTTTTATTTTTATTACCAGTATTTCTTGAGGCAAGGATGGGAGTGCATAAAAAGCATAAGGAAAAAAATTGTATAGTGTGGCACTTTTAGCCAAAAGCAAAATCAATAATTTGTCTATTTCTTCCTTCCAAATACTTTCTTGGAGTTTTATTTGACATTTAAAATCATTTTTGTCCATGTGGTTGATGTGTCTGTGTACAGGCAAAGTCTACTTGAACACATGCAGCATTTCCCAAACCAAAGTTGAAGAAGACGCATTTGATCTTTCATGTGCAGGTTGTGAAGTCTCTCAGTAATATTGTCATCTTTTTCAAGTATCTTTTTTCTCCATCAGAAGAAAACAATATTGAAGTTAAGCCACTAAGGATAGGCCAGTACTAAGGAGCTTAAGTAGTTTGTGAAAAATTACTGGTTCAGACTTCAAATTTATGTGCTTTAATTGTACTAAGAAAAACAAGGATGTGGATCATTCCAAGAAAATTCCATAGTAGATATGTACATAGCAATTTGTGAAAATAAAATTTGACCCTCGGTTTGGGTTTTGATGTTCTAAGACTTTGGTGTATAGCATGCATTTTTTCATGTAAAATGTAAAATGTTTTATCGTTCCACCCTTTGAACAAGATACTTATCTCATTATGGTGTTAGAGTATCATTCCATCCTTTTAACAAGATACTAATCTCATTTGGGTATTACACTTGCATCTGTGAGCAAGTGTCGCTTTTAATAAACTAAGATTTATCATTCTTTTTCTCTCTTGCCATAGCATAGAAGAAATACAAAATGTGTGATTGTTTCACAAGTCTTCCATGTTGATTTCCTTATAGTGATATATTGAAAATGGATATCCAAAAAACTTGTCCTTTAAACAAACACACAAGCATAAGAAAGGTGGTTAAGCATTAGAACTTGATTAAGCAAATTTAGTTCCTTTCATTCATGTTTTGGTTGATCCAAGTTCCAACAATAGCAAACCAATAAGTACCATTGATGAAAAACTTTTGGGTGATCAAACTACTGAAGGAAGGTTTAAGCCACACTTATCAAGGTGGCACAACTCTGCTAAAGTTAGTTTCCTTGGGATACAATATAAACTGAGATGGCTGGTTCACATAGGTTTAATGTTAAAATTGTATGTTGTTGGATAATTGGCTAGTAGCCTAGTACTATATAATTTAGATGTAAATTTTAGCTGATTTCATTCATATAAACCGTGTAAGCAGAAGAGACCTTCTGGCAATGAAATGTTGCTTATGAAAGACTGCAACATAATTTTAATTTATTAATGGAAACAGTATACTAGTAAAAGATGATGGAAACATTACTAGCAAAGTTAATGTCAGCTATGATATCTGGTTTGTGATTTCCTATGAAGGTAGCCTTTTTGCACCAATTTTATCGGTTTTCTTGCAAAAACAATAGCAACTTTCATACTGTCCTGATGGCTCCAGTGAACAAGAAAAAAAGACAATAGAAAAGAGAAATAGTCTTTATATTCATTAAAGTTTAATCATTGTTATGTACTCAAGATGCTATCAGTGCACAGGCCTGCATGTTATTATGTGTAGTTACTACTCAGCCTATAGTACACTTTGCAGACGTGCAGCAATATTCAGATTACCTTATGCAAAGTCACCTCCAAAAATAGATCATTTGGGTTCCAACCATAGGCTACAAAGGAAGAAACTGAACTATTGTCATCATGTCAAGTTTCTCTTAATCTCTTTTACTTTAAGCATGATCATCATATTACATGACACAATAGTATCCTACAATGATCCTCTGTCATTGCTCTCGCTTTCAACAGCTATAGGAATGATATCAGCATCTGTCTTTAGCCATTTTCCACTGTCTTTATCAGATTGTTTGAAACTAACATCATTATTCAAATTATCATCCAAGTCAGGCAAAGAGAATGACTGTGATCTTACCAAGACCTTGTGGGCACGAGGTGATTCATTGACGGATGGTAGCACCATGCGAGGTGGCAGATTACTCCCTCGGCGCTCTGCAATGGAAGGCGAAGAAGATTCTTTGCTCGGAAAATAGAAGTTTGCCCCTCCCAATGTGTGATTAGCCAAAGATGCCCCTGAAGGTGGAGAGATGACTTCTTTCTGAAGTGAAAAGAAACCATCTGAGAAAGATGCATCTTTACCATAAAAGGCTTCAGTTGATTCCAGGCTAGAAGGCGATGGCAGCCGAGAAGACCAGTTTGTTGATGAAGGTGAAAATGTAAATGAACTGGCATAATCAGAACTTGAAGGTGAAAGCGTTGGTGATTTGGAACTGAGTTTTGGGCTGTTGCTAAGGAAACAAGCATAGGAATCCGACATTCCTCCAGGAGACGGTGGCAGGGACAAATCAACACTAGGAACAAAGTGGTCCATGACTTCAAGTGTATCTTTTGCCCTGTCTGAGCTGTTATCTGGAAAACATTCAAACGAATCCGGTGAACCACAAGGATGGTTTGATGATGGTGATGAAGGATCAACAACAGAGTGTTGTTTTTCTTCTTCTTCTTCCATGATCACGGAAGATTCATCTTTGGATGAGGTTGTGTTTTTGCAGGTTGGGAACAATCCTTTCATGAGACCACTAGCAAGCTTCCTCCTCAGTCTCCCCCAACCGTGTTCTCTAGCGGGAAGGCAAGTTTCTGATTCAGCATTAGACACAGAAAAAGGTGGAACAACACCACCAGCAAGTGCCTTGTGAAAAATCTCAAAATCTAAATCATATTCATTCACTTTCCTTGGACGAATCTGCTTATCAACTGTATCATCAATCTCCATTCCTTCAGAAGAAGCCAATGCCGCATCCTTCTCGACTTCTGCCTTATCACAAGTACCTGATAATAATTGTTCATTGGAAAGAGCAATCCAAAAATCTGGTGGCTCCTCATCCTCATGGATCATAAGAACTGGACCTTTCGCCCTCTCATAACGTATGACCTGATCAGCTGCCGATTTTGCATTACAAGACATGACACAGTTGCAATTCTTACCAGTCCAGACATATATAGCAGACGGAACATGGATAATAAAAGCGCCGCGAGAATCAAGTGCTTGGGCACATGGCTGGTTAACCATCTTAGGGACCAAATGAAGAGGATCATAAGGTGAATGAGGAGCAACTCTATACATCCTAAGAATAGAATTAGGACTAGCAGGCATAGCATGTACCCTTTTCTGACACTGAAGCAATTGACAAGCAAAACCCATGTTTGGATTGGTGACACCTCTTGCATTCTTCACATACTGAAAAGCATCTTCAAAGCTCTGACTCTCCCTCCACATGATATACGCAATCACCAGCGACGTTGATCTCGAAACCCCTTGGCAGCAATGAACAAGGACACGCCCACCTTGCTCCCTAACATCCTCAAAGTAATCAAAAACATCATATAGAATACTAGTGATGTCCTCAGTTGGACTATCCTGCAACCAAAGAGTTTTATACACAAAATCACTCTTGAAATATTCAGGGCAAACAAAACCAACACAGTTAAGAACATGAGTGATCCCATTCTGCCTCAAAAGCTCATGGTTCTTTGCAACTGTATCACTTCCAAGGTACACATGTTCAGCAATTCTAGAACACTCTTTGTCATAGAAAGCCAGCTTCTCCCTCTTGAACTGAAACTCCTTCATAGCACCTGGTTCTGTGGATCTGATTGACCCTCTTGGAGTTTGAGGAAGTGGCCAAACTCCAAGGTCATCAGATCCAGCACTTGGCCACTCTTGAACACTGCGTTTATTAATAGAAAGTGGTTGAAGTGATGGCAACAATGACCTTGGCTTGTTCGGTGGCTTTCGGCTCGCCGGAGCTCGATCAGTCCATGAAACTGACCGGGAATAAGTTCTCCGACGACCAGCTCCGGCAGAGTCATCACCCTCTTCTCCACCTAACATATTGAGACAAACAACACAGGCAATAAAAGTAACTAGCTAGGGAAATGATAAAGATAGAAACTTTAATCAAAACCCATCAAGAGAATACGTTCCAAACTCTCTCTAAGCTAAAGGGTAATAGAGAAAGAAGAGAAAAAAATGGTTATGGTAGGTGTTGTTGTTTTGCATCTAGTTTTCTCTCTCTTCACCTAAAACCCTTGACCCTGGTGTCTCTGTCTCTGACTCTGACTCATTCTTTGGTACATATAAATGAAATGTTTAAAAAGAGAAAGGAAGAAAATTCAAATGCAAATAAGACTTTTCAGGCCATAGAAACAAAGTGATAGATCTATAGTACAGGAACAAAGAGGTAGAGAACTTTGAGATATTTTGGAACAGGGTTTGAGTAGTGAACAGAAAAATGTTACTACTACTGTTGGTGGAGGAAAATAGTGTGGTTTGATATACAAGTTCCGAAACCGTAGCGGCTGAGAGAAGGGTTCAGTTGCGGCTGTGGTCGTGGTCTTTCAGTTTGACCAGGACAGAATACTTCAAACTGCCACCTCATTATGGGTCTTTTTATAATATAATTTAACTGTTGCCTTAAATCTTAAATGTGAGTAATGAATTAATCCATTTTAAATGTCTGATCTCCTTTCTACTAAGTATTAACATATTCTTTGTAATAAACTCTTGACTTTTTAATCTTTGTCTCAATTTAATAAAACTCTTACATTAAATATAAATAATTACAGAGTAGAAATATGTTGAAAATTTATTCCACTTTCTTTTTTGGGTTTCATTTTACTATGGACATTAATGTTGTTGAATTCAATGTTGTTATTGTCACAAAGGTATAAAATTAACATTTAAAATAACTGAAATAAATTGGAAAAATTCAATTTTAATTTGATTTTCTTATGAATTCAATTTAAGTTTTTTATATATTACAATTTTGTTATGTGTTTTATATTTATTATAGTCAAAAGTAATTTATGATAATCATTAAAAGAGATTGTATTATATCGTGCATAAAGTCTTATATTATTAAATGGTACGTTGATACACTGGAAATAATTGTAATTTTTTATTTACCAAAGGTGAGTCGTTTGAGTTTGTATAAAATTTAAGTGAGTACTTATTCATATTTTATTTTCCACATGGCAATAAGATTTTTATTTGGGTTCATTGTCACTCGTAAAATTTAGGAATCATCTTTTCATTTTTACACATATAATAAACTAATCATAACTTCATATATATATATATATATATATATATATATATATATATACTAGCGTCGATAATTATTCCGTGTCTGTTGACTCGCATTTTTTACTTTTTAATATTGAACATTTAATTTTTATATATTTTATTTTAGAGAATTATATCACTTTTTTTTACATGATATTATAATCTTTTGATAAAAAATATAAAAATGAATTGTGATATTACTAAAAATTTATTGGTAGTTTGATATATTTAGTGGATGTAACTTCCTTTAACCTTCATTTATATTTTTTATTGTATAGAAAAATATTGTAATAATTATTAATTATAAAGGCAAAACTAGTAAGTGGAAATTATGTCATATAGGTAGTTATAATATGTTTTAGCCTTATATACTAGTGTATATAGACACTTTGAGTCTGCCGGTGAATATTGTATGATATTACATATTTAGCTTTTATATATTTCATTTTTTAGAATTAGAATATATTTGTTGTGTTTTGTGTACTTTATATTATATTATGTATTTATGATAATGTTTAATTTAAGGTGAGATATGTGTTTGATTAATATGTTTGGTGGTTTCTTAGGATTATATGATTTTTTTTTGTAAAAATTAAATAATGTTAGGGGCAAACTAGGAAGTGAACATTACACAATGAGAAAAGTTATTTCAAGTTTTGATATATATATATCATAGTATGTACTATCAACAATGTGTTGGTCTTAGTGTAATGCCCCCACTGGATTTCAATATAACTAATATGTCAAATGTTCGATTCTTAAGAGCGATACTTGTTGAGATGTGCAGTCATGAACTCATAAATAATTAGTTTCTTATTCATATAGTAAGAAGATATATTTGAGAGTACAAAAAAAATACTAAATAACTCTGATTAGAGGTAGGTGTAATCTTTTTACAATGAGGATGATGTGTGTGATTTTGTTTGTAAATGAAAGTATGAAGTTGTACCATCTTTTATCAATGACCATTATCGTTATGTGAAACAATTATTTATAAATTTATAAAATACGTGAGGGTACATCTCTACCTAGAATTAAGTCAATATTGTGATATTTTATCTAAAGTAATTGATAATGTATAAATATTGTAAGAATGTTGTACTTCTCATATTAAAAGTAATTATTAAGAAATAATAAGATATTTGAGCCTCATCTTAAATGATTATATTTATCAGTCAAATTATTTAATAGATTATACTTGACTCTCATGCAGAATGATAAATGTAATATATATATATATATATATATATTTAAATTATGGGTAATTTATGTAGATATAAAAAATAAGGGTGATTTGTATAGTTTTATTACACTATTATTAAATCACTTACCATGGTGACTGATGTGTTAATTGGATAAAAAACTTTACATCTATTGTGGGCAGAATTTAAACTTCATTTTAATACATATACATTAAATACATAACATCAGAAACTTAGCGTTGGAAGTAAATACATGAAAAGATTAAAGTAAAATCATCATACTGGACAGTGCGAGTAGTTAGCGGTAGTGAGTAGTACTTGGCAATGTCACTTGCCACTTTAAGTTTAAGTTGTATTAAATTTGATTAGAATAACTTTTCAAGTTAGAAAATTTCACAAATATGGAACATGTAAAAGACGTACCCCATTGCTAGTATGGTCAGAGAAGATAGGTGTGTGACAGAGATTTTTCTTAATATATTAATAGGATATTACTATAATTATATATGAAACCAAATTAAATAGCAAAGGTCAAGAAAGGTGGGAATGAAGGAAGGAACAAGCCAATTGGGTAACTTTCTTTATGGGGTATATAGAAAGACCTCTACATTGTCCAATCCTTCTTATAGTTATCTTCATATGCACGTCATCATTATGTGATACCAATACACATTCAATTAATACAATGACCAAAACTTTGTTCACAGTACTATATAGTTCACTCGCAAGTAACCTATATCACTGAATGATTGGGATTATAAGAGAAATAAGAGTTATAATTTATTTTATTAAAGAATTAGTTAAACTTAAGATCGTTTAATATTTTTTGACACATATCATAATTATAATGTAGTAATGCACTCCTGGGTAGTGGACAATCAAATTCATTTGGAAATTGGGTGTTAGTATTTTTTAAATTTACTAGTGGTATGCCCATGTAGTGCATGGGTTTTTCTGTTCTAGCAAGACTAACATTTGGTTTTATTATTATTTTGAATATTGAATTTGTACACCCTAAGAGGCTGATATACAATGATGAACTACCATGTTTTGGGGCACGTTTCATCACTACTATGACCACACTTTTGGCCACAAATGCAAAGGTATTGAATGTTAAAATATTTTCATGGTATTTTGAGGGAACACATCTGTTGTCACACACTTTTGTGTCACTTCATGTACCATGAGCTTATGATTGGTCAGAAAAATATTTAATAATTAAATTTTAACTTAAATATATTTGACCAATAACATGTCCTTAGGACATGGAGTATGGAGTGGCACAATGTGTAATGCACCCGTATTTTGAATAGTCCAAATAATACAATCTAGTTTAAATCCATTTCCTTCTGTCCCAGTTCATCCATTATCGTCAATAAATCCATTCATAGCATACCTAATTACCAATGCTAACCCAAGCATAAGGCAACTTAAGTCCTTGGTTTAGGCTCCTCACAAATATTGATAATCACTAGTATTCCATTCTCTCAGTAAGAAAAAAAAAATCTTTTATCTTATTTTAAACTCTCAAAAAGATCATTTCTTATAACTTCAGGTCCTTCAAAAATATTGGATGGTTTACACATATTAACTATTTAATTAATTTATAATTTATTTCAAGTATATGCATACACCAGGTTGCACCTGCTCAATATGTTGTTTAATTTTTAATTTTAAGCAACTGTTATAATCTAATTACTTATTCTAATATGAACCTGCATATATCTAAATATCTTAAAAGGCTAAGTAATTATGTAGACTTATAATTCTAAATCTTCAAATAGACTAACAAATATTTTAACTTCAAATAATATGACAAAATTGAACATAATATATTATTAACAATAAAATTACCTGTATTAATAATTATAATAAATATTTATTTAAATATGTTAATCAATCAAACTTATGAAACCATTTCAACGCCCCATATAACCTTACATGTTTTATTAAATAAACGTTTTAAAAATTCTAAACCTATTCCCACACTAGATCTCCATGTTTACAAAAAGATTAAGAGTTTGATTTGAGAATGACATTTTTTGAAGAGATAGCCACACAATCGAAAGACTAAAGAGATTAATTATTTATCAAGGAGTGACTGAATACAATTGATAGTACCAAAAAAAACTTAGAACAAAAGTCCACAGTTGGGCCTACATTGGGCCAGACTCGGCCAGCTTTCGGGTAGCCTAAATTCATTAACCCAGCCCAATCAGGCTTACCATTTTCCCTTCTCACGACTAGTGAGTTAACCATGAAAGAAAAAGCTCCTCCCCCAGTCTCCGTCTAGTTCCTACTTCAATGCGAAGGGAGAGGGAACAATTTTTTTACGTAAACTAGAACAGAGTAGGTACCTCTTAGAATTCTATGTTTCTTTTTATTTTCGTGCATCATAACTAGCATTCAAATATTAGTTACATTGCATAGAATTAGAGACAGATATACAAAGATTGATTCTCAGACTCAAATTTTGTTATGATATGCATTTGGAAATCTCTGATATGTATCAAAGTCTTGGCGCACAACGCCTCCTATACCGCGCTCAAATATCTCAGTACGTTAAACTTGGCCTCATTGACAAAGCCATCAAAGTGTTCGACGAAATGTCCCAATCAAAATGCCGCGTTTTCAGCCTCGACTACAATCGCTTCATTGGTGTCCTCATCAAAGATTCACGCTACGACCTTGCTCACCACTACTACTACCGCCACGTCATCCCCAATGGTTTCTCCCTCACCCCTTTCACTTACTCTCGCTTCATCTCTGCCCTCTGTGTTGAGAAAAGCTTTACCCTCATTCAGAATCTTCTAGAACACATGGACTCTCTTGGATTTGTGCCCGACATTTGGGCTTTCAACATTTACTTAAACCTTCTCTGTCGCGAGAATCGGTTGCAGGCAGCTTTGGAGCTTTTTTATAATATGATGCAGAAAGGAAGAGAGCCTGATGTTGTTACCTACACTATCCTCATTGATGCGTTGTGTAAGTCTAGGAGGTTTGACGAGGCATCGAAGTTATGGCGTGGTTTGATTGAGAAGGGATTGGTGCCAGATTATAAGGCGTGTGGTGCGCTTGTTATTGGTTTGTGCGGTGGGGGGAATGTTGATTTGGCTTATGATCTTACCCTTGGTGTGATTAAGGGTGGAGTGAAGGTTAATGTGTTGGTTTATAATGCTTTGATTAGTGGGTTTTGTAAAATCAGGAGGATTGATAAGGCACTGGCGATAAAGAAGTTTATGGAGAGGAATGGTTGTGTGCCCGATTTGGTTACTTATAATATATTGTTGAATTATTGTTGTGATGAGGTTATGCTGGATGAGGCGGTGAGGTTGGTTGAGACCATGGGGAGGAGTGGAGTAGAGCCGGATTTGTATAGTTATAATGAATTGTTGAAGGGTTATTGTAAGGCTAATCTGATGGATAGGGCTTATTTGACAATGGCGAAGAAGATGCAGGTGAAAGGGATATGTGATGTTGTTTCTTACAATACTCTTATTAGGGGATTTTGTAAGGCACACCAGATGAGAAGGGCTTATGATTTGTTCGAGGAAATGAATAGAAATGGGATTCAGCCTGACGTAGTGACGTTCACGATACTTATAGATGCATTTTTGAGAGAAGGTAGTTCCAATGTCGCCAAGAAACTTCTTGACCGAATGACAGGGATGGGTCTTCTTCCTGACAGGGTATTCTATACAACAATAGTTGATCACCTATGCAAGACTGGTAAGATTGATATGGCTCATAGCGTTTTTCGTGATATGGTGGAAAATGGGATAAGCCCAGATGTGGTTGCATACAATGCCCTCATAAACGGGTTTTGCAAGGCTTCTAGAGTAACACATGCCATGCATCTATATGACGAAATGCAGGTGAAAGCACACTCTCCTGATGAGGTAACTTTCAAGTTGATAGTGGGAGGGCTAATAAAGGAAAATAAGCTTTCAGAGGCCTGTAGGGTTTGGGACCAGATGATGGAAAAGGGTTTTACACTTGATAGACATCTTTCTGAGACTCTAATCAATGCCATTAATTCAAATCGTGGCTCATGAACATGGCATTGGTCTGTATTGTGATTCTCTCAATTTCATTACACCTTTCTTACTAATGGAAAACCTGACTAAATGTTTTCCTTGGATATGAAAGCTCTGCACAAAGTGTTGAATTTGCTTTATTTCTGCAAGTGATGGCACCCATAAATCAGTTTATCCCATTTTTATGCTGCTCATGGTGCAATCCATACCTTTGCATGTCCCCTTGCTCTGATGTTCTGTTGGACATGACTGCTTCTGGTAAAATATCATACTGAGGGCAGTTTTGTGATGGATTCTTGATACCAGTGGAAGTGGTAGTGCACAAGTTTTGTCTCATACAGCCAACTGACTGTTAACTTGGTAGATTGTATTTGTCAATACAACAGTGTGACTGTTTACTTTCTGGCCATTGTTCTGTATGCAGAGTTATGCATCTCTTTCTCACCCCCATTGCAACTGATATCAGTAATTGATGATTTTAGTAAATCCTTGACTAGTGGCAGCTCATTCAGATTGACTGATATCCAGCCTGGCATAACCAGAGCATTGATGACGACGAACATTCTATGGTTCTATACATATTAATAGCGTAGGACCCATCTCGGGATAACGACTCTCAATGTTAGTAAATACACCATTTGCTTTACCAGGATGAACTTGGTAGTATTTTGCCTTCTGTGATGCACTTCAGAGCACAAGTTTGAACTTTGATGATGCACATTCATTGATAATTTGATCTTGTTGTGACCTACATCTGGTTCCTTGAGACCTTGCTTTACCTTTAACAGATTGACAGTTTACTATTTGTGAATATTTCTGGGATTTTATAGCTCAATAGAGAAATATGGAAATAGCAAGATCCACTAGGTAGACTTGTTTAGTTTTCAAAATTCATTTTTTTTAGATTCTGAAAAACTGTTGCTGGCACAAGTTATGTGGGGGTTCTGATCTTCACATCATGAATTATCATAATAAGAACACATTTGTTGGATTATACTGTTATTTTCAACTTGTGTGACCAATATTAATATTGTTTTGGGTTAATTTTGATGCTTTGTCTGCATCTGCAGCATGGAATTTCAAGCTTCCTTAAAGAAATGTCACCCTAACTAACCATTACACTTATCCAAGTATGTTCCTACTCTTTTAATTTCAGCTCATTCTTTTTATTAAGGAAGTTACTGTGATCTTCAATAGGATTTGTCCATTCCCCTAGTAACAAGTCCTGTATGAAACAAAAGAAATGACCTTAAACTTCCCCAAACCCCACTAAGTGAGAGTCTCGTGCATTGGGTCACCCTTTTCATGATTTAAAAAGATCTAGTAATGCTATGGTGCTATTTTAGATTCTTGTGGTAACAATCCAGATTTTGTTGCATGTATTCAAGATTTCAAGTACAATTTAAAGCCGAGAATTCTAATTCTTGGATCATGCCATTGAGGGACAAAATTCGAAATCACCTTCATACTCAATGACATGATCCAAGAAGTGGAATTCTCAGTTTTAAACCGTACTTGAAATCTTGAATACAGACAACAAAATCTAGATTGGTACCACAAGAATCTAAAATAGCTCTATAGCATTATCAGATCATTTTGAATCATAGGAGTGCTTAGAAGTTATCAACTTGCACATAGTGAACCTGGGTACTCCTTGAAATTAATGGGTTTGGTTCATCACATTTCTTACAGCTGTTTTTGGGGGTAAGGTGGAGGGAGTGGTGGAAACTGTTGATGTGAAAGAAAAATGGAGATAATTCTTGCTTAACCATAGGATGTCCCATCTGCATTTGGGGATGTTAACTACACACTTCATTAAATCTTGGAGAATATAGTAAATTGAAAGCAATAATGAAGAACCTGGTTTTAGTTTCTCTTTTCGGCTTATTCTGAAAATAATGTCCACTTTTAAAAAGAAAACAAACAGAAATTTCCTTGCAAGTGTTGAAGCTTTCACTGCAACAGGATTCGACAATGAAATGGTTTGCGAACTTTTGTATTGGCACTTTTATGACTACTGCATTATTGCTTTTTGCTTGGTCATTTTCCTTCATTAAACGTTGCTCTCAGCTAACGGTCAGCATATACTTCATTTTTAATTTGTGAATTTTGTATTGTTTTTCTTGACATATTGTAACTTTTGAATATGCCAGATTATTTAATATATTGATTTCTTCTAAATTGAACGAAGGTTTCCTCATAACTTAATGTTCCTCCGTTCTCTTTAACTTTTAGGTAAGCTTGCTATTTGTGGGTTTGTGGTCTATTGTCTTTTGGATAGTAGTGGGGGTAAGGTATCTTTTGCAGTTAGTCTTGCTGGCATGTAAATTGTGAGGGAAGAATCTGAAAGTACTTGAGATTTGGTATGTTTGTTTTCGCCTTGTGCGACCTTTACTAACTTGAGTACTGATATTGAATATTAAACTAATGTTTTCTGAAAGGAAATTAGAAGGGGGTTTCTAGATCAACTCTGAAATTTTTTAGCTCACGAATCCATTTCACTGCAAATTAACAGAAGGTTTTCTCTTTCGTTTTTTCCTCTGATGTGGATTCAGATTCTCTATTTCATGTTCAAGAATAAGCTCAGCAACCGTCATCTAAAATTTCAGCTATCTACTCTAGGTTTCAGATAGCATGCAAAAGAGATACAGAATCACTTTCTATTAAAAAACTCCAATAACCAATCTTTAAAGTAAAAAACAGAGACACATTGACCCACATATACTTGGCTTATGATTGATACTTTCCCTTAACATTAGTCATCCTTGAAGTTCTCATGAAGTCATTCTCATTCCCTTCACATTTTAAATTTTTGTTTTGGAGTATTTTATCCTGGTTTCCATTAGCTTAGTATTGGCTTTCTGTTTCTCTTCATTTCTCATAATACATTCTCCATAGAAACCATGAGTCGTGGAGAAACCAACCCTCATTTTTCTAGACCAAGGCATGGGCATCAAGATCACCAGCAACCACCTACTCCAACAGTGCCACACCAAGAACACCATGGTCAACCACCACCATCACTGCCACTTGGAGGTCCACCACCTATACAACAAGAAGACCAACCTTACCATCCTCGTTTTCCTTTGAACCCTCAACAAGGAGATCAACCTTACCGCCCTCATTTTCCTCGGCATCATCAAGATGATCAGCTACCACATATTTCACAAGTACCACCCAGAGAAAAGCGTGGTCGAACATCACGTGGAGGTGCAGGTAAACAACGAGATGATCAACCATACCTACCACTCGCAGCATACGGTGGTCAGCCACAATCACGAGAAAAGGGTGATCGAATGCCACCACGAGAAAAGCGTGAACAATCACCACCCCGAGAAAAGCGTGGCCAAATACCACGTGAAGATGCAAGTAAACAACGTGATGGTCAACCATACCTGCCACTCGGAGCATATGGTGGTCAACCACAATCACGAGAAAAGGGTGATCAAACGCCATCACGAGAAAAGGGTGATCGAATGCCACCACGAGAAAAGCGTGACCGATCACCACCCCAAGAAAAGCGTGATCAGATACCACCTGGAGGTACACATATAAAACAAGAAGATCAACCTCACCCAGCATCACAAGAACACCAAGACCAACTACCACATGAAGGTTCACATAAGCAACATGAAGATGAACCATACCTAATACCTAGAGCATACGGTGGCTGGCCACCACGCAAAGCACATGTACAACATCAAGATCAACCTCACCAGTTGCCCCATGAACACCATGGCCAAAAACCACACAGAGGTGCACCACCACGAGTAAATTTTCAAGAGCAATCCCCCAAGCCTCATGGTTCTAAAATGCTACCACCACCAGACCGTCACCATGGACACCATAAGAAGCCAGACCATGGGCGCCGTCCTCTGAATATGGGAGAGGAGACATCACAAAAATCCAAAGCTTGTACCTGGTGTGGTATTGTCTTTTGTTTAATATTTTGGCTTGTCATAATCATTGGAGGATTGATAGTCCTCATAGTGTACCTTGTTTTTCGTCCCCAGAGTCCTCATTTTGATGTGTCTAGTGTTACCTTAAATGCTGCATATCTTGACCTTGGTTATCTACTTAATGCTGATGTTACCATGCTTGCAAACTTTACAAATCCAAACAAGAGGGTACATGTAGACTTCAGCTCAGTGATCATTTATCTGCGCTATGGGAATACCCTTATTTCTACTCAATATGTTGAACCTTTTTCTGCTGCAAGGAATCAGTCAAGGTTTGCAGCTATCCATATGGTCACTAGTCAAGTTCAGCTGCCATTGAAAGAGAGCCAGCGGATGATGAAGCAAATGGAAGGCAATGGCATTTTGCTTGACGTGTTGGGAGTTTTCAGGGCAAAATCTAAATTGGGAAGGATCTTAAGGTATTCATATAACCTATATGGCCATTGCGATATCATGCTAACACGCCCTCCTAATGGAGTTTTGCTTAAAAAGAAGTGCAGCACTAAACGCTGAAGCAGCAATATGGCAGCACAGATAATTTAAAATTGGCATTATTTTTTGTCATTGAAATTTGAGGGAATTTTTTGTTTTTACTTCTTTGAATAACATCCTTATTGATTAAGATTTTTTAGCTTATCTGCAACCGTGTACCTTTTCTTAAACCACAGATTTCTATCTTTATTCTTTTTCTCCTGCAGAATTCTATGTGATTCTTAAATTGTAATAACCATCAAATATTAGCTCAATAGCATTAACAAATGGCATTCACGTTTCATGTTCTGTCACACTTCATATAATCATGCTAATGAATCTCCAAACATAATTACATGGTAGTGTTACAGGTTTCATTGTGCATCACTTGATTCAATATGGTTCGTGAGTTTTTACATTATTATTACAAGACTTCCTTCATGACAAACTCAACAGGTGATATGTGGCATGCAAAATTCAGTAGTGATATGTAAGCTAAGAGAGAAGAACGTAACTATGTTATAAAATTCCCAAACAAAGAAACCTTATTTTAATGTAACATATCTAGCAAAGCTTAATATATATATCAAATGAGTACAGGGTAGTAAACCCTATCTACCATTAATGTGTAAGTCTTCCTTGTCTTAGACGACCCACCGTTTTAATAAATTAAAATTATTTGCTCAATGGAAGATGTTGGTTATACAGACATACTCTATGCGGGGTAGAATTAAAAGACGTTGATTGTTGGAACTTTATTTTTTAAAACGGTGGAATCTGAAAGGGAGGTAGATAGAATTTATTCTGTCCCACATCAATCTAATACCCTATTCTTATTCTCCTGCAATTTGAGGTAAATGGGACAAAATCTACTCATTTGTTCGTAAATTCTTACCTTTTCAACCAATTTCAGTAGAGTTTTCAATCAACTGAATGAAAACTTTCCAGTTTCACAATTAAATATCCATTTCGTTATACTGTCCAGTTATAATTATAAAAGAGGTTCAGAAAGCTCCATTTCGTTAGAAGCCTCTTGTTGTGTATCATGTTGTTGAACAACTCCTACAAAGTCCAGGCCAAGCCACTGCCATGGCCAGCACACATATCTAGGCCTATTTCGGCCTCTCGAGTCTTCCCTGTTCTCGAAGTCTTCGAGCTGATGAGTAAGCTCCTCAACTCTGTCCCTTAGTCTAGAAGCCCTCAAGTCTGCCAACTTAAGGGATTTCTCTGCTGCATCTCTGGCTGCCATCGCAGCTGCTACTGTTTCTTCTTTGAATTTTAGTTTATTCTCTGATTCCAACATGGATTGCTTTGCCTCTTCAAGTTCTTGCTTAACTGTTGACAACTGCAGATTGGTTTCAATTATCATTATGAATATTCAATGAAAACCAATAATAGTAAGAGACTAGGAGTAAAAATATACACTAATAGCCTTCCATAATCTGAACATAGACTTTTCACCTGCTGGGTAATGTATTTTTTACAGCAATATTGTTCAGGAAGACCATAATTCCATGAAGTATTTAAAGAAAAGAAAGTATCAGACAATGAATGCACAAGAGATGATTTCAGTAACAGAAGTCATGGAAACAAGGTCCACTAGCAAGTAGTAGCAACCAGCTTATATAATCAAATTAACTACATTTTTTGAAGTCCTCAATTCACCATTGCACAATTAAAGCTGAACTTTACTCCAAAAAACAATTGTAAATTAAATTTGAATGCATTCCCAAACATGACATAAATTTTTATTCTGTCAAACTCTCCAAATATAGCAAACATGTGAACAAATACTACTAATAGATGGCATACCTGTGCCAAAAATTCATGTTCAACACCTCTGCCTGCAGCAGCTTCTTGCTCCGCTGCCACTTTCCATCTGTTGATTTCTTCTTCAGCAGCAGCAATATCCATCATTAGGCCCTCGATCTACATTATAAATAGGCCAAGTTGATACTTAGTGACAGAGAAGTATTGACAATCAAATTTCCTTCCCAAATAAATCACAACCCTAGGACTACACAAGAAATTCTATGTTGAACAACATACAATCAAATCTTTTATGTAAAAAAAATCAGATAAAATCATGCATGGTTACGGGAAAGTAGATCAAATTAAGCGTATAGAAAGCATGATTAAGCTTACATTTTCATTTGCCACTCTCTCCTTCTCTTCAAGTTCCTCTATCCGATGCATTCTATGGCCGAGCTCTTTGGTCTGAGCTTCTATGTGCTGCTTAAGTAAACTCAACTCTGCCCTTAATGCAGTTAAGCAAATATGCAAAAAGAAAAAAGTGACAAGGTCAGCACAACATGAAATTGAAAATATGCAAGTTCTTCAGAGAGTAACGAGATTATGATCTTCATTTATCCACCAGTGAATCAAACAAATAGCACACAGCCATGTACTTTGAATCCAATGTTAAGTACCTTAATTTATCCACATTGTGCTGCAGCTCTATGATTTCAAGCTGAGAAGCCTTGACAACATCCTCCAATGCACCAGCCTGCACACAATGCACCCACAAAAACTCATCAAGAAATCTTCAAAATGCAAACTTAGAAGATAATAATAAATTCTACTAAAACTGAGACAAATGAATATTTACCAAAGAGTATATTTCATCCTCCTCATTTTCCGCTATGTTGTCTGATTTGTCATTTGAAGCTGCAACGTTCCCATCTCCGAGAAGCTTACTAAACTTGAAATCTATCCCAGCCTCCCTCAGACCATTCTCAGCAGCTCGAAACACTTCCATTTTTCTAGGAGATCCATCGGACACTGTCCTCTTGGACAAAGCACTCCTAAGCAAAGAACCGATTTGATCCTTTTCCTTGACTAACCGATTCACAGTCTCATCTAAGGACTTGATCTCATTATTCTTCTCCTCAACCACATCCCTTGCTTTCTGAGCAACAATCCTAGTCAACTCATATATAGACTCCATCCCAGCCAAAGAGGCACGGATATTCTCCTCAGCATCTGTCTCTTGCGCAACAAACAACGATTCAGATAGTTCCGAATTACAATTATCATCGATTATCTTCACGACATCACAAATCTGGTTATGAATTTTTGACACCAAACTCAACTGATCAATCAACAACGGCCTCTGCGATTCCACCTTTGATTCCAACTTACTGAACTTCTCCTCATACTCACCAACCAACTCCTTCAACTGCAGACCCTCATTTTTTTCCTTACTCAATTTCTCCTCCACCTCACGTTCCACCTCAATCAATTTCCTCTCCAAATCCTCAACAGCCGAACTCTTCTTAACAACATCTTCCCTCAATCCACTAATCGTTGCTTCGAGCTGAGAAATCTCAATGGCAATCTCGTAATTCCTCTGATCCATCTGTTCCCGAGTCTCGTTCCGAGATTTCGTGGTCGCATCATTCTGTTTCAAAAGCTCATCCACGATCTCATGCGCTCTCTTTATAACACCATACGCCACTGCAGCGATGCCGGTGTATTTATTCGATCGCGGCAAACCGTTCACACCTAAATTCTTGTAACTGCTCAACTTAGCGGAGATCTTATCCATTCCGGTAACAAGCATGTGACTCGAATTCGCAATCTCTGCTTTCCGCGCGTCTCTCTCCTTCGCCGTTTCCTCCAATTGTTTCGCGATCTCGTCCTTTTCTCTTCTCGCTTCAGCCAATTCGGCGGAAACAGCATCATTTAATCGAAGCGCTTCGTCCTTTTCTCGAACTGCGATGTCTCGTTGTCTTCCAAACTCATCGCGTTTTTTGATGGCTTCATGAGCGAGCGCTTTCAAGCGGTTGAATGAGGTTTGGATTTCTGTCTTCGAGTTCTCGGCGGCGATGCGAGCCTGGCGCTCACGATCAAGCTCGGCAAGGAGGTCACGGATTCTCTCGACGGAGACATCTTCCGGCGACGGAGGTTTTGGTGTCGCAATCGGAATTGGACTGCCGACGTCGTCTTCCACATCGCTGAGCACCGTATCGGCATCTTCGTCGCCGGCCATTTAAATAAATAGCATATGATGAATTGATAAACCCTAGAAATTGGAGAAAATCAATGATCCTTCCCTTGTGTTTTGGTTTTGGTTTTTGTTTTTCGGTAAAGTAATAACTATTTTTGATGGAAAGATGATGAAGAAGAAAAGAAATAACAGAAGGCGCAGCACAACAACGTTTACCAACCAGTCTTCAGCCTTGGAGAATTGAGATTGAGAATCTCATAATTTTTTTTCTTAAATCTTTTTTAATTCCAGATACTAGGTGCTGCAGATTTTAAAATAAAATTTATTATTATCAATTAATTGATAATTTAATAAAAAAACAAAGTAAATGAATACAAATAAAAAAGCTAAATCATATAATAATAAGAGTATTTATTTATATTATTTCTACCTAGGAGTCATTGAATATTGAAAATAAATGATAGATGATATTTATACTATTAATAAAGGGAAAACAAAAAATAATCACATATCATGCGTGTAATTTGTGTTTTCCTATTTTGCCCTCAATATTTTTTTATTTCTACCAAAAAATCATATAATATTATTTTCTTATTTTATCCTTATTATCTTCTTATTTTAAAAGTGTATTTAAAAAATTGAATATTAGACCAATTGAATAAATTCATCCGTAAATTTAGCGCAAAAAATTATATTTGAATTTATAAAATACAATACATTACAAACGATAGGAAAGCGGGTTGACAGGCACGACAGTACATGTCAACATGCTAATAACAATAATATAAAAACTCTATTCTATCTATACATAGACTTTTTTCCTTATTATTATTTACCTTTAAATATATTATGAATGGTTTACTAATCATGCAAAAAAAAAATTATAGGAACAATACATATGTTTTTTTTGCAATTAATTAACATGAACTAATTTTTATTCCTAATTCCTTTTTAAATTTTGTTAATTTGTAAAATTGTTCCTTATATAATATATTGTTAGACTCAAAGAAATAATAATAATATAACAATGTAGGTTAACCAACATTGCTATCTGAATGAAATCGTCATTAAAATAAAAAATTAATTGAAAACATTGACATTACTATTAGTTTAATATTATCTTTACATAGTAACTAATTTTATCAATAGTTAAAATTTAAGGGATAATTGAGAAAGAAAAAATTATGGTATCTAATTGCAAAAAACATAAAGTTTAAGGTATTTTATGCACTTTTCTCTTTTAATCATCTTTAAAAAAAACAAATTATCCTTCTTTTCCTAATTTATCATCTTAAACAACAAAATATCCTTCTAGAACCATTGCATTTTAGGAATTAATTTTAATTAATATTGATAAATTATAACCCATTCTAGTTCTTTTTATACTTTTGTGTTTTTTGTTTTTCTCCTATATATGGAATTCTTTTTCAAAATTCTATATACAATAAATAAATTTATTATCAAAATATATTAACTTGCTCAAATAATTTGAGTGGAGATTGAGAATGATATACACAGTATAGCCGCCCTCACCCTTGATAGCCAAATGCCATAACCCCACTTCCTTCTCATGGTGGTGTGCATATGACTCAAGATGTTCTCCATTATTTCTCTATCCCTCTATTAAATCAATAAAACTATGTCAATAAATTTTTATCAAAAAATGGTAACTATTATTAGTTGGCATGATTTTAGGGCTTTGTATAGAGATAGAGAAATAGTTTCAGAAAGAATCTCCTCTAGTATATAGATCTTCCAACTTTAAATGGGTAAACTCCACTAGGTGTAGATTTAGTCATTTGACTATTTGAGGTAACGTTGTTGCTACGAGGGTGATGAGAATCATGTATACTTTTTGTTGTGTTTTAGACACACTGCACCTTGTGTGACATTAGTATGCCAACTAAAGTTCTCATCTTCTTTATTACCCGTATTGTAGAAACAATGTTAGCTGAAGCAGTTGAACATATTTTTGCACCAACCAATTCCAATGAAATTATGATCTTATCTTGTCCTGTGCAAAGTTATCTATAACATTCGTTTGTGGACTACATGTGATCCATATCTAATGCTATATGGTCGTTAGAGCCTTTGAGGTTTATAGATTGTCTCATGTATAGTCCATGAGAAGTTCAACAGTATATAGATGATTAGTAAGGTTACAAGTCTTTCATTTATTTTTATTTTGCTCTAAAATCATACTCACGAATGAACACTTAAATACTTTCTCTCTAGAAACCATATCAAAACTCTGAAGCTTCTCAAGTTGTCCAAGAGCAAGGACGATGTGGAGTACAATCACCATGCCAAATATTGTAATAAACAACAGTCATTCAACAACGCAATTTTGAACGACGCTGTTGAAAATGAGGCGGAAGAACATCAAGAGTGCATAATAAAATTAGCGCTGTCAATTTATGTAACTTCAACATTGCATTCTTGACAAAACATATTGAACATCAGTAGCACTGACTTGAATGTTTATTTTTAACAACGCATTTGAAAGTGTTGTTGATGTTAATACATGCAACAACACATAATTAAGGAAGTGTTGTCGAAGATGACATAGTAATCGTCTTTCTTAATTATGTGTTGTTTATGTTTTATGACTTTTAAAAGTCCAAGATATTAATGGTGACAATTATATTGTCTTCGTTTGTTGAAATATCAATGGTTGAGTGGTACATTATGCGTCTCTTCGTTTGTTGAAATAGTAATGGTTGTTCATCTATAAATATTGTGGTTCACTCAATGTTCTATTTCATCAGTAAGAGTATGTGTTTCTACAAGATATGTTCATGAAGATAAAAGGAAGAAAACACAAAATAGTAAAAAAAAAAAAAGAGCAATACTGCAGAGAGTGAAAAAGAAAAAATGACCCAAATTTGTAAAGAGGAGTCGAAGAAAAAATTGTGTTTCTGTTTCAGAATCATGTCAAGGAGGTCTTTAACAACTTTTGATTTTGCAAAAGCACTAAAATTTCAGAAGGAAGGTGACTGCCATACAAGATTTGCATGAGATGAAGATTTAGTTCATTGATCTCTTTCAATTGAAAGGAAATAAAAGGGAAATGATCGATGAATTATTTTTCTTCATCTACATTTCATTAAGTTCATTGATTTCCTTCATGGCAAAATGACTCATATTTTAAAAGGAAATCAATGAAATGTTATACAAGATCTATGTAGAGGGAGCACATCTGTTGTACCACAAAGTGTGTCACTCCATGTGACACTGCTTGTGATTGGTTGTAAAAAATGCATTAAAGTTAAAAAAAATAATGATTAAGTATTTTTTTTGACCAATCATAAATAATGACATATGGAGTGGTACACTTCTATGGGACAGCAAATGTTCACGTTTGTGTAGAGGAGTTGAAGAAAAAATTGTGGACAAGATTAATCTGCAAATCTTTCAGATCATTAGATGAGGATTTAATTTGTAAAATATTGAGTTTAATTCATTGAGGTATTTCAATTTTTTCAATTCATGAAATCTTTTGATTTTCAAAACGGGTCCAGATTTCAGAAGGAAAATTAACGTTACACAAGATTTGCATGGGATGAAGATTTGTATAGAAGAGTCGAAGAAAAAATTATTTCTTTCGTTGAAATCATTTGCATTGTATTCTTCATTTGTCAACTCATTTAGGTCATTCTATTCGCATGTACCAAATTATTTAGTTCATTATAATGTATTTTGCCTCTCTGAATGAATAATAAAACAATCATTATTATATTAATTTCTATCTTTTGTTAATTATTTGGATGGTTTTGTTGTTCATCATTAATAAATTAAACGAATAAATAAATTAACAATACTTGATAAATACAAAAACAAATTAACAAAATATAATGTTTAATATTTTTCCAGTTTCGTATTAATAAACACAATTATATAGTAATCTACTTCATGAAAATTTCATCTTAGTTAACGTTAATTCATGTGGTATAAATATTTTCCACTTATGTAAAATGTTAATTTAACAACGCATAACTACGAACACGTTGTTAATTTGAAAAATGAGTTCAGTTTAACAGCGCATAATTAATATGACGATGTCAATTAGATTCTATTCAACAACGTTATATTAATACTTGACAAGGCAACCCCGGATAGTCGTATAATACTTGACAAGGCACTAGGACTGCCTATCTACCTTGGTCGTATCCGAGGTGCAGGATTTTGGGTTAGCCAACGAACATTTGTACCTCATCCAAAGCGTGCAACCAAAGCCCAAATGAGTGAAGTTCAAAATCAACTAGATGTCATCATGCAACGATTCAACGAATTTGAGCAATCAATGAAGGTGAAGGAAGCTGAGTGCAACGACTAGCTAGTAATGCTGACATTGTTCCTTCAGCCGTCAATGAGAGTTGCACACTTGCACCTTACGACATTCTGATTCTGCTTTTCATTCCTGAGGTAATTTAATTAACTTATTTTAATTTAGTCGTTAACTAATTATATGTTTTAACTTACGTACACAAAATCAGTTCTTGTAAACTTTTCCTAGATACCCCACCAACCGAGTAGTGGGTGTTGGGAAAGTGCACAAGTCGGTCGTTGCTATGCTGCATAATGCACGTATCACACGCCATCGTGTGAATGCCTCGATTGACATTGTAATCGATGATAATGCATTGTTGCCAATTCCTCTCGAAGAGGATATCTTTACAGTTGGAGGGGCTATAAACACTTTTGTGGCTTGACCAGTAGACCTTGTTCAAGTGATTCCTCTTAAGGTATGATTTTTCACCTTATGCTCACTCATATTATATATATATA
>NC_032020.1:12771147-12796099 GCF_001865875.1 Lupinus angustifolius | reverse complement strand
AGACCTTGTTCAAGTAATTCCTCCTAAGGTATGATTTTTCACCTTATGCTCACTCATATTATATATATTGATCTATAATTGATATGTTTTTTATTGAATATTTCAGGAAAATGTACATTTCACCTCTAATAGCACACAAACGTCTAAGCCATCTTAAGGTAATATGAGCTCAAAGTCATCTACTGGGGATGTGAGCTTAACAAGACTACCAACTACTGTACTCAGCTACTGGAGCATGTACAGAAGTTGGGACATGATATGATAATTATATCAATTCCCAAGGAAGTCTTCAAGGATAATATTGATGAATACGTTGGCATCACTGAAGTCCAGGATGTATACAAACGTGATTGTATAGGTGCAACTGCTCTATGTATATATATGAGGTAAATTATGTTCCTAACTTCTCATTTTGCATGACGGTGTTTTATAATTAACTAACATTTGTGTTATATGTATTAGATACTTGTATGAAAATTTTATTAAGGTAAATAAGGAAAAGGTGAAGTTCATATCCCCACACCTTACAACCTTGGTGTCGGGTGACAAAAATGAGATTGGGGAAAAAACAGAACGAATTACAGATAATCTCCTCCATCATAAAGAAGATGTAAATTTATTTCTTGCACCTTTTAATATCGGGTGAACATTTTTTAATTGTCTTTTATATTCCTTTCTTTAGTAGGTTTGTTGTGCTTAACATTTCCTAACCATGTACATATGTTTTGTTAGGCATCATTGGATTTTGGTTGTCATCAATCGTGTCAATGAAGAAATATACTTCTTTGACTCATTAGCACATAACGATATGAACAACTATCCCGCTATGAAAGAGATGTTTTCTAGGTAAGTGGACTACTTATTTAAATTTTTAGTTACACTTTCACTTTCATTTTTTGTTTAGTAATTAAGTACATCTTCTATTGTTTAGTGCAGTGAGAGTTTACAAAAGTTGTAATCGTGCTACAAACAAGATATCAAATCCCAAAATCAGGTGGACTCGTATAAAAGTATTAACACAAATCATCTCAAACAATTATATGTGTAATGACCAACTAATCTTATACTTATATGTTTACTTCATTTTAATTGTAAACACCTTGCCAAACAAACCAGGTAGATTGCAGCTATTACGTGCTGAAATTCATGAAGGAAATCATTTAGCAATGGCCAACTGATGCAATCAAGATTGATGACAAATCATATACAGATGATGAAGTCAACCAGATTAGAGAATAATGATCAAATTTTGTACTTATTTCTGTTGACAAATCATAGCTAAATGTATAGTAGATTAGTTTCGCACAGATTGCAGCTTAGGGAATTCAATGTAATGTATATGATTTGGTCTATGTAATTAATGTAATTCAATAAATGTAGCATAGATTGTAGCACATATTGTAGCTTAGGGAATTCAATTCAATGTAATTAATGTTCAATATATAAATTCAGTTGTGTTCGTATATTCATTTTCCTTAAGATTGCACTGTGGAACACTTACCTTCTTATTATTTGAATGGGGAGTTCTTCCATAGCGTTTCCTTAAGGTTGCGCTGTTGATTATATATCATTGACAGCACCATCTTCACTATGCGATGTTGATTTTGTATCATTGACAACGACATCATAAGTATGCGTTGTTGAAGATACTATCATACCCTAAAAAATTAAAATGTTTCTCCACTCACACATTCATCAGCAATCCCAACACTCATTTACTCAGGAGCAAAATGCATTTACTGTCAAAATCAACCTTGAAAATCATTGAACCTCAAAATCATTCACTCATTCAACACATAAAATCATTCATTCATTTCACACGAAAATCATTCAACACCAATTTCGAAAATCCTTCACTCGTTTAACCTCAAAATCATCATTTACGCATTCAACATCGAATTGAAAGTGAGTTTTTCATATAGTTATTTGCTTTTTTAATTACATTATATTTAGCTTGTATTGAGTTATAAATATTTTCCTTATAAATGAGTGAAAGTGATTTCACTCATTTAGCTTGTATTGAGTTGGGTTTCCGAGTTCCGAGTCATTTAGCTTACATTATGAGTTAGAGTTCCTCATTTTCAATTACATAATAATACATTTGCTCTGCTTGGTGAGCTTAACTCCAAGCTTTAGAGATTTATGCTTATTATATTTTTTTTAATAGAAAATGGATCGAAAATGGATGAGTGTCAATCGATTGACGAATGAGTATGAAAAAGGAGTGAAATCATTTGTTAGGTTTGGAATTGAGAATGTTGAAAACCCTAATAGAATTGTATGTTATTGCTTAAGATGTTGTTACTCAAACCGAATTACTCCAAATGAGTTAAAAGTTTATTTAGTGTGTCACAGTATTGGTCAAAGTTACACATGTTGGACAAGACATGGTGAGATGAGAGACTTTATGGATTGTGATAATGAGATGCATATGAAAGACAACTACACAAATGCATATGAAGACGATGGTTTCGAGGAAATGGCAGCGGTGTCAAGGTTGTATAAGTTGAAATCTGTTAATGGATGGACTGATAAGAGTTTCACCGACTTGCTTGCACTTCTGAAGGATATGTTGCTGGAAGATAATATGCTCCCTTCTCGAACCTATGATGCAAAATGGACTACACTAGGATACATGCTTGTGAAAATGATTGCATCTTATTTTTTAATGAGTATGCTTCATTAAAGTTTTGTCCTAAATGTACTGCATCACGATATAAGAAGGAAGACTCAATTCTCAAAAAAGTTGTATGGTATTTTCCCTTCAAAGCAAGATTCAAGCGTATGTTTAGCAATGTCAAAAGTGCAAAGAAGTTGACATGATATGATGAAGAAATGATTAAAGATGGCAAGCTTCAGCATTTTGCAGATTCTCCTCAATGGAGAAAAATTGATGACCACTATCCTAGTTTTGGTCAAGAATCAAGAAATCTACGCCTTGCATTGTCAACAGCTAGAATTAACCCACATTGTGTTCAAAGTTTCTCCCACAATACATGGCCAGTGATGTTGATAATATACAACTTACCTCCTTCTCTATACTTGAAGCGCAAATATATGATGTTATCTATGTTAATTTCTGGACCTAAACAACCAGGAAATGACATAAACATATATTTGACTCCATTAATTGAAGACTTGAAGCAAATTTAGGAGACATGCATAAATGTATATGATGTGTATATGGAAGAAAACTTCAACTTGATGGCTATGTTGTTCGGCACAATCAGTGATTTCCATGCATATGGTAATATGTATGGATATAGTATAATATGACATTTTACATGCCCTGTATGTGAAGACAATACTCATTCAATGAGGTTAGAACACTATAAGAATAATGTCTTCCTTGGCCATCGTAGATTTTGCCTTTAGATCATCACTATCGATGATGGAGAAAAGCATTTGATGGAAATAATGAAGAAGGTCATGCTCCTTTGCCGTTGATAGGTGACCAACTATTTCGAAAGCTAAAGGGTTTGAATATTAACTTTGGTAAACCTTTTGCAAAAGAAATTGTAACAAGTGGGTGGAAGAAAAGGTCATTCTTTTTTGAATTGTCATATTGAAGTTCATTATATGTAAGACATTTCCTCGATGTTATGCATATTGAAAAAAATGTGTTTGAAAGTATCCTAGGTACCTTACTCAATGTCCCTAGTAAGACCAAAGATGACTTGAATGCAATGTCGGACTTGGTTAGTATGGGAATAAGAAAGGAATTGAGGCTGATAATGAAGGGAAACCATACATCTCTACTTCCAGCAACTTCTACTTTATCGAGGAATGAGAAAATGGAATTTTGTAAATTTATTTATGGTGTTAAAGTTCTAGAAGGGTACTCTTCGAACATTCAGAACCTCGTATCAATGAAAGACATCAAGTTAAAAAGTCTTAAGTCTCATGATTGTCATGTACTTATGGAGCATTTCTTGCCTATTAGAATACGGTCAATTCTACCTAAAAAAGTTTGAGGAACCATAACTAAGTTATGTTTCTTCTTCATGCAATTTGTAGCAAAGTGATTGACCTTGAGAAATTACCTGTATTGCAAAGACAAATTATTTTGACTCTATGTGAACTCAAACTGTATTTCCCACCTTCTTTTTTGACATAATGGTTCATCTAAGCATTCATCTTGTTCGAGAGACACAACTATGTGACCCTTCCTATATGAGATGAGTGTGCCCCTTTGAGCGTTAAATGAAGACATTAAAAGGGTATGAGAAGAACCGATGAAGACTAGAGAGTTGTATTGTCAAGCGATATGTTGTTGAAGAAGCTCTTGATTTTTGTATTGAATACCTTACCGATAGAGATTTCATAGGCATTCCAAAGCGTCGATATGCAAAAAAAAATAGTTGGTGAAAGTATTACTAGAAATGAAATATTGACTATAACAAGAACTAAATTGAAGCAAGCGCACCTATATGTTTTACATAATGCCGACGAGGTTTAGCCATATGTTGAAACACACAAGGAGATGCTAAGGAAGTGTTACCCAAGTAAGAATGAAAATTGTATTTCCAAAGAGCATAATCAGTGTTTCATTAAGTGGCTAAAAATTACATTGATGAGGAGTTGAATATAAATGCACATTCGGTTTCCGAAAAATTGAAATGGTTAGTCAATGATCCAAGTCATCATGTCTTACCATACACTGATTACCTCATTAATGAGTTCACATTTTATACAAAAAACAAGAAGACGAAAGTAAAATGCAAAATAGTGGTGGACTCTTGTTGCTCGAACTTTGCACATGTCATGTGCAAAAGATAGAAACTCATTATATACGAGCATGTCATACTTTGGAGTGATTGAACGCATATGAGAATTAGATTACACAATGTTTCAGATGTCAATTTTTTATTGTATTTGGGTTAATAACAATAATGGCTTCCGAGTTGATGAGTTAGGGTTCATGCAAGTGGATCTTAATAGGCCATGAAATAAAGATGAGCCATTTATTCTAGCATCACAAGTTTTATGTTAGTGACTCAGCTGATATGAAATGATCCATTATTCTTTTAACTAACAAAATAATTGTCAATAATATTGATGACCAAAAATATGAAGATATTGATGAAGTTTTTTTTGGGACATATCAGTCGTGTGAGAGCGGACCAACTATGAATTATGATTTATATACAAGAAATGATCACAATGAAGGACATTGGATAAATCAATATGCTCCTCCAAACAAGGATGACCCTACAAGACAAAAACAATCAAAGAAAAGGAAAAAGTAGATGCAAATAGCCTTTGTATAATTATAGCTTAATTTTGATTGTTTGTAATTTGTATAATATTGTTTCTTTGTAATTTGTGAAATTTTTTTATTTGTAATTTGTGTAATTTTTTTATTTGTAACTATGTAATCTGTCAAAACATAATTGGCATGATAGTCATTGTTTGTATTTTGTATTGTATTGATGTTTAATAAAACAAACTTTTGGCTTGTATTAATGTGTCTGTGTTGTTCAGAATGTATAAATATTTGTGTTGTTGAGAATGTATGTTCTGCTAATAAATGTATATGCATGTTTTAATTTATACAAATCAACAGCGAATTCTAGGGGAAGCCTTAGCATGCGCTGTTGTAAATGATAACTACAACATCGCTTTTTATAGAACGCATTGTTGTACATTATTAATACAATAGCGTTATGTGTGTGATGCGATGTTGTATTAAAGTGTTTGAGAAAATTTATGAATAATACAACAACGCTTTTCTGTTATTGCGATGCTAAATATATGAACTTCAACAGCGCAATCATAAGCATTGTTAATAAGACCTATAAAATGTGATGTTTATATAAGACTATATGACAACGCTTTGTGGATGATGAGTTGTTGTATTGATGCTGACAGCGCTTTTTGTGTGTTGCCCTGTGATATATAATCAATACAATAGCATTTGTGAAGCACTATTAGTAATGATCATATACTACTACAATAAAAAAGAAAGTGCCCAAAAGCGCTATTATACATCTAAAATAAGCGTTGTTGAACGGTATGGTAACCCTAGCGTAGTGAATTTTTAATTTTATAACGCACCAGGCTGACAACCTCAGCGAATCCAAGCTGACGTCGTGGTTATCTTAAACGAACCACAACTCAATTATCTTTATTTTTTATATATATTTTGTATAGTGCAATGCAATGAATGTGTTATGTGTAGTAGGAAATTTTTAGAATTCTAGAAAGCCTAGGTTTCAATCTAAATAGCTCATAATTGATTTCCTCATTTTCATCTGCACTTGCAATGTGCAATGAGGTATAAGCAAATGAAACCCAATCTCACGTATCCAAAATGTTTGGATCGAAACTAATAGCATTGTAGAGAACATTAACATCTCCTCTTTCAGTTTCGTCATTAGTTATCATCCATTTTATATTTGTAATAATTTAGGTTGTTGTCAATTCCAATAATTCTTCGGTTCCAAACTATTGTGCTTTCTTTTAACAAACAAAATTGTTAACGGATGATCACTCTTTTTAAGCCTATGATGTCTGAGTTAGGATACTCTCGGAGAAGCAACAAAAAAACAACTATGACATTTCTATCTTTCTATTTATAATAAAATAACTTGTTTATTATTGAAAACAAAAGGAGAAACAAGAACTTACTCCTTAGTAGATGATCTAGAAGCCAATCAATCTAGAAGTGTAGAAGCAATACTATAATACCTATACATGCCAAAATAAGAAGCAATAGCCACATTTTTTTCCATTTCCTTGGAAGTGTTGCATTGTTCACGTAGGATTTAAGTTGGCATTTTCTAAAATGAAGTCATCATATATAGGTTGCGTGATCAATCATGGGTTCCATAAAACTTAACACCACATATAAGTTCAAGTGTTAATTAAGCTTCAACCTAACAAAGTGGATTGAGTCACGGTACGTGCCACTTCTAAGTACTATATGCAGAATATAATGCATTTCTGATGAATGCGTTGCTGTTTTCAATCACTAGCGTAGCCAAACTTTTTTCTTTCACGGAACATCATGATGGAGTGGTGTAATTTATAAGTAACAAGGTATAGTGTGACATTAGGGAATGCATTTTTCCAAAATTAATAGGATGTATTTTATACATAAATAAAGTTAATGCAAGAAGATATTATTCATTGTGAATGAAGATCATCCCAATTTAATGTCTCCAACCCCGTCTCGCCAATAATATAATGTCATATTATTTAAAAATTTCAGTTCACTATGTTATTAAAAAATACTCATTCTTATTTGGCAATATAAGCTTAGGGACACTTAGGACATATGAATTTCACTCCATTCATCGTGTTGATAGGGAATGTAGATCACACTTTCCAAAATAATGTCTCTAATTATATTCCATTCCTAGAATTTTAACAAATAATAAATTTTTTACATATAACTTTATCTTGTTTCTCACTAATCAATTTTTTGTAAAAAAATGTTAAAACTTGATTGAATGATATATAATTGAGTACATAGTTTTGAAACATATATTCTCCACTCATCAATAGGGTATCCTAAAGCCTTGATAGTAATGGTACTTATTATTCCATTTTAAATTAAACGAAAAAAAGATATGTTGTCAAATTTCTGTCTTGTATCAATAAATACATGTCAATCAATTTTTTTAAATATATATTATTATTGTTATTTTTGTTTTATTATCATTTGGGATAATAAATCTCTATTAAAATTAGCTTTAAGTCTTCTTGAGATTAATGGAAAGATGTTAATGCTTAAATCAGAAGAGTGTAGTATCTATATAGTATTAATGTTAAAAATTTATATATATTCTATATATCATTTACTATTTATTTGAATTTAATTTTTTGAAAAGACAATAATAATTAAATAATAGATGATACAATAATAATATATAAGACTTATACATTGTCATTACATTATTTTATTTTCTCAAATCAGAATAAGATTAACTCATAGTAGAATGAATAGATAATAGAGACTTGCTTGGAACTAGAGACTATAGGTTTGATAGATAAAACTCTAGCGAATGTAAATATTGAGTTAGTGATGAAACATCACTAAAGTAGTGAAGTAGCAAAGCACTAAAGTGGAGGCAATTTAAGGTAGGTGACTTTTTTTTATATTACATTAATTTTATCTGGGTAGGAACTAATTCATTTTGAGGTTCGTAACTATTCTAACATGTATCGCTCCTGAGAATTAAAATTATCAAACTCTTAACTTTAAGAATCCAGTGAAACCTTATACCGCTAAACTAACACTTTATTAGTTAAGTAATGTTTGAATTAAACCTGTCATATACTAAAATTCAAATGTAGCTTTTATGGTATAAATTATTGATATTTTATTTGAATATGTCAAAGTGCTGGCTAATCTCGAATTAAATCCAATATGACTACAAGGACGACAAAACTCTTTTGTAACATGTCCACTAGATTACCGATTTTTTATTTATTTTCCAGTTTAGATTAAATTATTGGAAATTTAGTTTAAGCATTTTCGTACTGCATTGATTTGAATAAGGTTTTCCGTATTTTACCAACTCGATTAATTTTTTACCTTTTTAGTTTTATGTAATTAAATTAAAGTGTGGCACATGAGTTTACATGTCCTGCATTTATTTGAATGACATGGTGAATTGTGATTCGCTTTTTCGTTGTTGAATTTTGTAGTTTAATTTTGAATTTGATAACTGATTTGACATTTTTCCTTCTAACATATTTGAGACAAATCATGTAATTTTATATGTTAAAAATAAATATGGAGAACTATTCTCAGGAATTATCAAAAGTGAATAACTATGTCAATACAATAATGATATGGTGTATTAGTTGCGTAAGTATTTCTAAATTATTAGATATTACATTAGATCAAGTATTTGATTCATGTGAATGATATTTATATGAAGAGGTAATCTTATACTTAAAATGAATTAGTTCATTCCATATAGGATGATGAAAACTCTTAATTATATGAAATACAAATGATACAGTTGATTTTTGTTAAGTGAGGATATGTGAAATTTTATGATAAAAGATAAAGTAGAAAATTAATCTTCCCTCGAGTCACAATGAGGATTATGATAAATAATGTTAGTTATAATAGTATATGTTTGATTTCTCTTAAGCAATATCTCAGATTAAAGTCTTATAGATGGAAAAATATTCGCTAAAAGAATTAGCCCCACACCTATATAGTATCTAAATGTTCCTGATTAGAACAAGATTATTTCTAGTACGATGATACATATAGGAATAAAAAAACAGTAGAATGAACCTACATCATAATATTTGAGATACATTGTGTGAACTTTTATGGTTGAAGACAAATGTAAAGAATTAATGATAGTATATTTTGAAAATTTATAGTAGTCATGATTGTAAGAAGGATAGACGGCATCCATCCATGCATTCTTAAGCTAAGGTTAGTAATAAATTAAACTAACTAAATATTCATTTAAAACTCAATAGTTATTTAGTTCGAAAAACTTGATTTAAAAATTAAATGAATTAAATTTGAACTAAAAATTGAGCTTCTTACATAAATCAATCGAACTAAAGCTAGATATAATTTGACTCATTTAGTTCATGAGCTAGTTCGATATATATATTATATATATATACATGTGTATTATATTTATATTTATGTCTATACATATATTTATATTTATATATTATTATATTGTATTTAAATAGATATAAACAAATATTTTATGTTTATTGTTATTATATCGCGACTCTGCATTATTTTTATGTTTATTGTTGTTATATTTATATATATAATTTTGTGCAATATTTTTTTAAAAAATGAATTAATTATTTATGTTATTCAAATGAATCAATTTGAGCTGAACAGAACTGTTTGTAAACTTTAATCGAGCTGAACTTAAGCTAAAAATAAGTCGTATCCAATTCAAGTCGAGTTTCAAGTTGAGCAAATCTTTATCGAGTTGATCTCTAATTTGACTCGTTTGTAGTTATACTGCTAATATTCTTATTGCAATAAAAGTATTGTTAAGTCGTTTGTCAAAATGATATTCTTATTTCTTAAGAATATTCTTATGTTTTTTTCTTTTATAAGAAAATTTTCAAATGAAATATAAAAGTTTGAGTAACTCAAATAAGAATAAAATAATATTTGTTATTGTGAAGAAAAAAAACTAAAGGTTATTTTTAATTTTTGAATATGTGTAATAAATTATAAAATAATATGTAAACTCAAATAAGAATGAGAATTAATATTCTCCAATAAATAAATATATATATATATGCTCTTATACATCTGATATATGAATCACATGAATACAGTTTTAACTAAAAGATTTACAAATTTCATTTCTGGTATTTACTAGTATTGATATGAAGAAGGAGTGATGAAAGGAGACATGTGCTATTTTTTTCCTGCATTAATATATTTAAAATATTATTTTTGTATTTTAAAATCTTAGTGTTAAAAAATAGTCTTATCATTTGTCATGATTCTAGCCTAGAACTGTTTTTGTTATTGTAAATATTTATATATATCATTCATTTGTATTATTTTTTAAAGAATTAATGGTGATTAATTATAAATAGTGAATGATGAATAGATAACATATATTTTATGCTATTGGTTGATATATCTTTTCTCAAAAAAATAATTGTTTTTTTAAGGAGAATTTACTGATGACAAATAGTACTTTTTAAGCTGAATATTTAATGATGACGAACACAAATATCTTATCCTTAAATCTAGAAGACAAAACAACATTACTCAAGAACACAAGTGACTTAAGCTTCAATATTAAATTTGCCGCATGAATGACTATAAATTCGTGCCTTCCCCCGTGTAGAAATCATGATCATATTATTGCCAAAGAAACACGAAATGGGTAAGTGGTCGTGTTCTTTGCTTCAACTTATAACAATAACAACATTATTACTCTCCAAAGCCATAATAGAAGTGAAGGGTGTTCCACTTCACACAGATTCAAGGTGGATAGTGAATGAAGATGGAAAAAGGGTGAAGCTAGCATGTGTGAATTGGGTGTCACATCTTGATGCTGTTGTGGCTGAGGGACTTAGCAAACAGCCTGTGGATGTGATTTCCAATAGAATCAAGATCATGGGTTTCAACTGTGTTAGGCTCACTTGGCCTATTTTCTTGGCTACTAATGACTCATATGCTTCTCTCACTGTTAGAGACTCATTTCAGAGCCTTGGTCTAATTGAATCTGTTGCTGGGGTCCAATCTAATAACCCCTCCATCGTTGACCTTACCCTCATCCAAGCTTTCCAGGTAAAAAAATGTTATGTAGTTAATTATTTTCCTAAGTTTTGATTAATTAGGTAATCCTTTGAGTGATTCAAATTGCTCCATGATCCTTATCTTCTTAGATCTTACTTGATCTTATTATTTGGTCATGCTTATCTCATAGCAGTTGAGAAGACTATTGTATTACTGGTAGTGGAGTATAGATTTAAATGACCTTTATCACACGTTACCACATATTTTTATTTTGTTGTATTTTATGAATATTACATATATCATCATAGATTATTAAACTGCCAAATAGTTTTGTTGGATGTATCAAATTCCATAAACAATGGGATAAGTTCGAAAAATGAGGGGGCAAATAGTAATTAGCAAGAACGAGAGATGTGAGATTTTTATTGTATTACCAAAAAGGATGTTATCAACAAAGTTGTAGAAGTTAGTTTATACAAAATTACAAATAATATTGTTTTATTAAACTTCATTGAAAAAACATATGGTATTAAGATTATATATTTATATGTAATCTTTAGACATGTCCTAGTCAAATCATATATTATATATTTCCTTTGTTTCTTCTTTTTTTTCATTAAAAATGTCGTTAAATAACATTGAATACTATGTCTTCAATTTTAAGTGATTCAGTATGATATCCTATTTTGATGTGAAAGGAAAAATTCTATTTTTATTTAAGAGTAAAATCATTGTATTTGCATTTTTAAGTATTCTGCCCCACATTTTACTTTGGTTTCTTTAATATTGATATGAGCTTCATACTATATTCTACCATTACTTTGAATGGTGTTATTTGAATAATTTAAATTAAACAACCTTTTATAATAATTCAACTTATTTCTATCTTGCTTTGACATCTTTTAACACAATTGAATTATCTTCAGGCCGTGGTAAAAAGTCTCGGCGACAACAATGTGATGGTAATTTTGGACAACCACATAACCAGGCCAGGGTGGTGCTGCAGTAACAACGACGGAAACGGGTTCTTCGGTGATCAGTACTTCGACCCAAACTTGTGGATACAAGGCCTCACCAAGATGGCCACCACTTTCAAGGGAATAAGCAATGTGGTGGGTATGAGCTTGAGAAATGAGCTTCGAGGTCCTAGACAGAATGTCAACGATTGGTACAGGTAGGTAATAACTACCTAGCTATGGGGTGCACACGTAATAAGTGGGTCTTACACTACTAGATTAACACGTTGTTGTATTTATATAGTATTTTTATCACCTCAATATTATAATCACAGGTTGAATAATGTGTAAGTGTCAGATGATTTGTTGTTGTGAACTGAAGGTACATGATACAGGGAGCTGAAGCAGTTCATGCAGCAAATCCAGATGTTCTTGTTATCTTGTCTGGCCTAAGTTTTGACAAAGACTTATCATTCATTAAGAATAGACCAGTGAACCTGTCATTCAAGGGAAAACTAGTATTTGAAACACATTGGTATGGTTTCAGTGATGGTCAAGCTTGGTTATCAGGGAATCCAAACCAAGTGTGTGGACAAGTGGCTGGAAATATGAAGAGAAGTTCTGGCTTCTTGGTGGACCAAGGATGGCCATTGTTTGTAAGTGAATTTGGGATAGACTTGAGAGGTACCAATGTGAATGATAATAGGTACTTCAGTTGCTTCATGGCAGTGGCAGCTGAACTTGACTTGGACTTCGCCTTGTGGACACTAGTTGGTAGTTACTACTTTAGACAAGGGGTTGTAGGTATGGAAGAGTTTTATGGGATTCTCAATTGGGACTGGACCCAGGTTAGAAACACTAGTCTCTTACAGAGGATCTCTGCTCTCCAGCTTCCGTTTCGAGGTATTCGCTCATGATTACCATAAATTATTGCATGGTCCTAATAATTATGAATAATTGTTGTGTTGTTATTGATCATGACAACATCGTATGGGACTTGACAATAATTTCTCCAAAATTACCCATACATCATATCATATTATGTTTTTTCTTGCATATACTATGATTCTACCACCTGATATAATGTGAAATGATGTGCATACACAAAATATGCACAAGACATACAAGCAATTAAGCATAGGGTTTTTTTTCATTAGTGGCGTGTAAGATATCCTTACTATGAGGCTTCAACTATATTCTGTGTGCAGGGCCAGGCATAACACAAGGTAATCCACACAAAAAGATTTTCCATCCATTGACGGGTCTCTGTGTCCTAAGAAAATCAATTCTAGATCCATTAACTTTGGGTCCCTGCTCCAGTTCTGATGGGTGGACATACACACCACAGAAGATACTATCAATAAAGGGTACATACTTCTGCCTACAAGCAGTGAAAGAAGGAGCGCCTGCAAAACTTAGTATGATATGCTCAGATCCTAACTCCAAATGGGAAATGATCTCAGATTCCAAGTTGCAACTATCAGCGAAAGTCAGTGACGGTTCTAATGTTTGCCTGGATGTAGATGCCAGCAACATCATTGTGACTAATGCTTGCAAATGCGTGAGTAGAGATAGTAAATGTGACCCTGGAAGCCAATGGTTCAAACTTATTGATAGTGGAAGGAGATCAATATCGAAACCATTCAGCTCAACATAAATTTCCTTAATAGAAACATTATTGTACATTTATCTAACCATGTAAGCGTGTAATAAGCGTTGGCAACCTTTTACCCATAGAACAACATCAATGCTAAGTATATTCATGTGAATGTTAATATTGAATCAGGGATTCTATTCTAGGCTCTCGGTTCTTTCTCTTATTTCTTACTCATTAATGCATGTTCAACATTGTTCAATTTCAAACACAACAACTAACCATCCACAACTATATGGTCAAACTCAACTCAGTTTTGATTAGTGGAACTAACAACAAAATCTCATCTTAATTTACATAAAAAATTACAATGTCATTGTGGAGAAGCATTGGTAGCACTAGTAACAGAGCTCCATATCTGAGCTAGAGGCCGAAGAATATGAGGCACAATAGCACCAAATCCTTTAAGGGCAGCACCAGAGGCAAGTCCAATTGCAAAAGTCTCTGCATAACCAGGCTTAGAATCCAGCTTCATAGCAAGAATAGTGAGTCTGTTGTTAACTGAGTCAACCTTTCTATTAGTTTCAACAAACTGCTTATCCTTTTTGGCTCTACCAGAAGTAATAACCCCGAAGAGTGCCTTCTGAAGATCCTCTATGACCTTAATTGAAGCTTCTTGTGTTTCCATCCCTTGAGATTCATAATGGGCTATCAACTCTTTCGGTGTTGCAAGCTTCCTTTTTTGAGTTGGACTCAATGTTGGAGCAGGTTTTGATGTTGCGTTTAATATTGAAGCTGCATTTAATACTGATGATGCATTTGGAGGTGGTGGTTTGTTCATTTCTATGTATTATTCACTAATCCCTCAGTGACCAATTATCAGTCAAAATCAACCTGAAGATGAATAACAAAGGTTTAAGCATTCGATTTTCATTTTTAATACAGAAACATTAAACACAACATTTGTAAAATGAGACCAAATATATAAACAATTGAATATTTACTAATTGAATATTTACCGGCATACATCTGAATCTGTTAACAAAAGTGGATAATAAACATGACTTTATGAAATGTTACTTTCGAATATATTGTGCCAGTTTTACTGTATTAAGCAAATACCGATAAAATAAAACAAAATATTCAGTAACAAGATTATCAACAACATCAGGTTTAAGTTTAATTAGAACAAAAATTCTTAAATTCTCATTTTATGGTTCTGAATTTAAGAATTTAATTAGAATACAATAAGTGAATTGTACCAGTAGACAGGTAGCATAGTGTAAGATATAAAAGATTACACAACGCTGTTTAAAACTGGTTATTTGATATTTCTATATGCTTCGGAAACTAGAACAACCCCTACTTTAAAATAAAAGGGAGTTCACCATAAGAAGCAACTAATCTAAAAATATTTAACAGAAAACATAAATGAATTTCACAACATGACAAAAAACAAACTACGATGGTATACGTAGCTGTTTGAGACAAAAGAATGTCATAAAGAAGCGATGTTGGAAGTAAATTTACGCTTTCGTTGACACGTTCTTCTGCACTGGTAACAGAGGAACGCAACGCCTATCAAAAGCGACAATTGCAAAAAAATGGATGAAATAAAAAATTGAGTTGATGGGGTAGTGGAAAACATACAAGATGTTTCAAAGAAGCACAGAATCATAGAATGTTGGCTCAAGCAGCTAGGGTTTTAGCTCAGTGTGTGTTACTAGGAAAAGGGTTTGTCTCTGCTATTTATATAGAAACAATAAAACCTAATCTAAATGAATGATCAAATGGGCTTGAAAAGGACGTAGAATTTGGGAATAACAATGTTTGGGCTCTCCATAAACGAAAGAAAATGTTGGGCTTCAAAAGAAAACAACAGTGTTAAAGTATTGTAATCCACCTATTAAACATGTCTTCGATATATATATTATGTTTTGAGATTTAGTGTATAAATTATGAGATATTTATTAAAAATTTAATTTGTTTTATCTTATCTGAAATTATTGAATATAAGCTAATATATTTCATTTAGGTTAAAGTTGAAAGTTTATTGTTTATGGTATTTTTTTTGGTTTCCCGCAGGTATTATCGTACTAGAGACAATCTCTCAGTTGACATTTTTTCCATCTACAAGACTCTAACCCAAAACATTGCTTAAGGGGAACCAAACGTGTACCACTTGAACCAACGTCCGTTGGTTTATTTATTTATGGTCTTATTATTTTGATTGTTTTTTTACATATTTTTAAAATAGATTTTTTTTAATATATAAGTATATATTATAATTTTTTAATTCTTATTATTTAATGAGAAAATCTACAAAGATAAAAATAAAATTAATATTAACATTTAAAAATAGCATGAAACACATTTTTAATATGAAGTTTGTATAAGAGAAAATGATAAGAGTGAGAATGTCAAACTTGAGGGTGAAATTAGAATTGATATTTCAATATAGAAATAAGTCAATCTCAAAATAAACAACTCATGGTGATGAGGTACAAATTGTTGGCCTTTTTTTCTATAAAAATAAGATAGGTTTACAATATAGGTAATAAGTTGGCTATAGCTTTAACCTTTTTTTATAAAAAATAAGAAAATACTACCTTATAACATTTATCTTAAAGGTACTGTTTTGGAACATTGTAGAAAAATGTGGCAAAAATTACATTTAAACTTTACCTTAAAATAGATAATATTACGATTTTTTCCACTGAAATAAAGTTTTAAATGTAACCTTAATGTAGTGTGTAAATAATTTCATAAAATAATGCTCACATTGTTAAGAAGTTGTGATTCAAAAATCTGTTAAGTTAGTTTTGAGGACTTTCTATAAATAGCCTTAACTAACTAACATTCAAATGCAACATTCCATTAATAGAAACTTCTTCATTCTTCTTCATTTTTTTTCTCTGTAAAATCCCAAGCAATTCATCATTCATTTCCAACATCATTCACTCATTCACTCACTGCTTCTAATTCAACTTTTCTGCACTTTCACTTTTTCTTTCTTTCTTATTCTATACATTGATGCACCAACAAATTGGTATCAAGAGCAAGGCAACAAGATTCAAGATCCTTCAATCTCGGGTGCAATGGGACAGAACAGTGGAAACTTTCCAGCAAATCTTCCAGTGCTGGATGGCAAGAATTGGAACCGATGGAGAGTGCAAATTAAGGCTCTAATGAGATATCAGGAAGTGGATGAAATTGTTGAGCAAGGAGTTCCATTCCTTGCTGAAGGGGCAACTGAGGAACAGAGGAAGATGCATAAAGAAATCAAGAAGAAGGATTGTAAGGCAATGTTCCTTCTTCACCAGTGTGTGGATGAGGCACACTTTGAAAAAATCTCAGGTGCTGAAAATTCGAAGGAAGCATGGAAAATCCTTGAAGCTTGCAATCAAGGAGCTGAGCAATTGAAGAAGGTGAGGCTGCAAACATTGAGAAGGCAATATGAATTGATGCAGATGGATGCAAGTGAGAAAGTAGCTCAATTCTTTAATAGAATTGTCACTCATACAAATTCAATGAAAGCCTGTGGAGAAAAGATCTCAGATCAGTCCATTGTTGAGAAGATTTTGAGGACATTAACACCAAACTTTGACCATATAGTTGTGGCCATAGAAGAATCCAAAAGATTAGAGGAAATGAAGGTTGAAGACCTACAGGGCTCTTTGGAGGCACATGAGCAAAGACTCATGGAAAGAGCCATAGAAAGACCTGTTGAGCAAGCCTTACAAGCTCATACAGGAAGAAGAAACTCTGACAGCAAGAATGGATTCAGAGGAAGAGGGAGAAGTAACTTCAGAGGAGGATATTTCAAAAATTCTCAACAAAGTCAAGACAGGATGGACTTAGACAAAACTGAAAATGCAGCAAAAAGAGGAGGTTTTAATCAATGGAAAGGTGGAAGAAGAGCAGTGGACAGAAGGAAGTTAAAGTGTTTCAATTGTGGCAAACTTGGTCATTTCTCAAATGAATGCAAAACCTCTCCTACTGAAAACAGAAACAGACAACACAATGAAGCACACATGGTTAAGGAAGAGAATCAGATAGAACATGATGAGCAACCTCTTCTGCTTATGATGGTGACAAGCCAGGCTAAAAGGCACAATGATGTATGGTATATTGATTCAGGTTGTTCAAGTCACATGACTGGACATAAAGATTGGTTGGTAAATTTTGATGAAAGTAGAACAAGTACTGTAAGATTTGCTGATAACATGGTTATCCAAGCAGAAGGCACTAGTGATGTGTTGATCAAAAGAAAGAATGGCAAGCATGCCATAATATCTGATGTATTATATGTGCCAAACATGAAGAGCAACTTGATTAGTATGGGACAGCTGCTAGAGAAGGGTTTTTCCATGGAATTGATCAATAGTTCTTTGGAAATCCATGACCAAAAGAAGAAGCTAGTGTTGAGAGCAAGCATGGCACCAAACAGAACATTTCAGATCAGTTTGGCAACAGTTGAATCTCAGTGGCTATCAGCTATACATTTGACAGAGGATTCATGGCTTTGGCATCTCAGATTTGGACACTTAAACTTCAGAGATCTAAACATGCTAAGAACCAGAGACATGGTTCTAGGATTGCCCTCAATACAAGATCCAAAGAAGGTATGTGAACATTGCCTTATCAGTAAGCAACCAAGAAATGCTTTCAGTTCTCATAGTGCATCAAGGGCAAAGGACCTACTACACATTGTATACTCTGATGTGTGTGGGCCATTTAATGTCCCTACACTAGGTAACAACAAATATTTTGTCTCTTTTGTAGATGAACTGAGCAGAAAGTCTGGATCTACTCAATCAAATTGAAGAGTGAAGTCTTCTCAATATTCAAAGACTTCAAGAGATTGGTTGAAAAGCAATCTGAGAAGAGCATTAAGATACTCAGAACAAATGGAGGTGATGAATACACATCAAGAGAGTTTGCTGAGTTTTGCAAAGATCAAAGAATTGTGCATGAGGTGACAGCTCCATACACACCTCAACACAATGGAGTGGCAGAAAGAAGAAACATAACAATTCTCAATATGGTTAGGAGTATGCTGAAAACCAAGAAACTTCCACACAACTTTTGGGGAGAAGCAGTCACTACAACAACATTTGTTCTGAATAGATGTCCCACCAAGAAGCTAGGCTATGTTGTGCCAGAAGAGATTTGGTCAGGAGTGAAGCCATCTGTGCAACACTTAAGAATATTTGGCTCACTTTGCTATGCTCATGTGCCAGATCAAAGAAGAAAGAAGCTAGACAACAAAAGTGAACCAATGATCTTTATAGGATATAATCCTACTGGTTCATACAAATTGTACAACCCTGCAACCAATCAAGTTGTATTCAGCAGGGATGTACAATTTGATGAATCAGAATCTTGGAAATGGGCACAAGACAAAGTCAATTCTATGACTAGTCTGCATTTGGATTGGGAGAATGATGAATTGGCAAGAGAGACAGAAGCTACCAATCAGTCAAACCAAGTGCAGCCAAAAAATAATGAAAGACCAAGAAGACAAAGAGGTGTTCCATCCAGACTTAGAGATTTTCAGCTATATTCTGATGATATAATCAACACAGAAGGTGATCTGGTTCAACACATGTCACTATTAGCTGATGCAAAGCCATTAAGCTTTGAAGAAGCTAGCACTAGCAAGGTTTGGAGAGAGGCTATGACAGAAGAGATTAAATCAATTGAGAAGAATGACACATGGGAGTTAGTGCCCTTGCCAAGACAGAAAACTCCTATAGATGTCAAATGGATCTTCAAGGTCAAGTTAAGACCTGATGGTTCCATAGCAAAGCATAAGGCAAGGCTTGTGGCTAGAGGATTTATGCAAAAGGCAGGGCTTGACTACTCAGAAGTTTTTGCACCAGTGGCCAGGTTGGAAACAGTGAGACTCATGGTGGCATTAGCTAGCTGGAAGAAATGGAAACTATGCCAATTAGATGTCAAGTCAGCTTTTCTAAATGGACCACTGGAGGAAGTGGTTTTTGTGACTCAGCCACCTGGTTTCATTAATAAAGGAAATGAGGAGAAAGTTCTAAGACTCAAGAAGGCACTCTATGGGTTGAAACAAGCTCCTAGAGCATGGAACAAGAGGATTGACAAGTTTCTACATGAATCTGGTTTTCAGAAGTGCACAGTTGAGTATGGTGTATACATCAAACCAATAGATCAAGATCAAGGTGCTCTATTCATCTGTTTATATGTAGATGATCTCTTAATTACAGGAAGCAGCCCAAGTGGAATTGAGGAATTGAAGATGAGCTTGAAAGCTGAGTTTGAAATGACAGACTTGGGAAGATTGTCATACTTCCTTGGTCTGGAATTTCAACATATGAAAGATGGTTTGTTCATGCATCTATGCATCAAAATAAGTACTTGCTGGAAGTCTTGAGCAAGTTTAACATGATGAATTGCAATGCTTCAGAAATTCCAGCAGAGGTAAACTTGAAACTGGATGGTCGTGAAGCAGAGGCACAAGTTGATGCAACCAATTATAGACAAATTGTGGGAAGCCTAAGGTACATTTGTCACACTAGACCTGAGATATCTTTCAGTGTAGGAGTGATTAGTAGATTCATGGGTGATCCAAGGCACTCACACATGGTTGCAGCCAAGAAGATCCTAAGGTACTTAAAGGGAACACTGGATTTTGGCATCATATTTCCCCACCAAAACGAAAGGTTTAGCTCACATCTCATGGCCTATTCTGATTCTGATTGGTGTGGAGACATTATGGATAGAAAGAGCACAATGGGGTATGTCTTCATGATTGCAGGGGCTCCTATTTCTTGGTGTTCTCAGAAGCAGAGGGTAGTTGCTTTATCAACTTGTGAAGCTGAATATATATCAGCGTGTGCAGCTGCTTGCCAAGCTATTTGGTTGTCCTCGTTATTGCTGGAACTTGGTATTGAAGAAGAAGAAGTCACTGAGTTGTTCATAGACAACAAGTCAGCCATTGATTTAGCTAAAAATCGAGTTTCACATGGTAGAAGCAAGCACATTGAGACAAGATATCACTACTTAAGGCAACAAGTTGCAGAAGGAAGAATCAAGCTTACTCATTGCAACAGTGATCTTCAATTGGCAGATTTAATGACCAAGTCATTGAAGATAGAAAGGTTCAAAGATTTGAGGAAGAAGATAGGAATCTATGATTTGTTACTAGGATAGATTTGGATTGATGTTAGAAGGGTTTACATTGAATGTATTTTAGATGTAGTTGTAGATTCTTTGAATCATGGGGGAATGTTAAGAAGTTGTGATTCAAAAATCTATTAAGTTAGTTTTGAGGACTTTCTATAAATAGCCTTAACTAACTAACATTCAAATGCAACATTCCATTAATAGAAACTTCTTCATTCTTCTTCATTTTTTTTCTCTGTAAAATCCCAAGCAATTCATCATTCATTTCCAACATCATTCACTCATTCACTCACTGCTTCTAATTCAACTTTTCTGCACTTTCACTTTTTCTTTCTTTCTTATTCTATACATTGATGCACCAACACACATGTTATCTTAAGAGAATATTTGGATATTTTTTAAATGTTCTCTTTCAGATAATGTGTGAATGTTATTTTATGAAAATCTCATGTTACCAAAGGTAACATCTACATCCAACAACAATAAAAATCATGAAAGGCACATAAAAATGAACCAAAAAAACAATTGAGAAATTGGGAAGAGCATGAGAAGTAGTTGAAGTGAGGAAGGGGAATAGGGAGTTTGAGAAGTTGAGATGAGGAAGAAGAAAGAGATAAATGATTTTGAAAAGTAAGACGGTAAATTTTTTTATGAAATAAGGTGATAATTTAGTGTATCTCTATTGAATGTGATATAGCTTCAGCAAAATTACAAGAAAAAGAATCCTAGTTAGATTGTAAATTCTTAAAAGGTTATTATACTGAGTTTTAGTGTGACTTATGGAGAAAGAATTGATATTATAGAAGATTTAATTTCATTATGATGTGATGTTTCATTTGGGAACAAGAATGTTAAGTATACATGAATAAAGATCTTGTGTCTTAAATGATATATTAGATATCTCTTTTGTCTCTCGAAACATTCACCATAACTTCAGAGACTGGTGCATCGTTGATACTATTTTGATTACTGTAGTTTTTCCTAGTGTCTATTGGAGTCATCCTGAGCTCAGTAGAGTCAAGATGGATGTGGATGGTAATTGCAATCTTCATGACCATTCAATCAAATGAGGTGGCATCATTTGATGAGAACCTCTTCAAGAGATCCTTTTCTTCAACAATCTATCTTGTTTGGTGCAATGAACCCACGGTTTGAGTGGTTCTTTTGATGGTTAGGCCGAATGGAAATGTGTTGGATAAAAGAAGATGGTGAAGATTGAAGGGTGGATGGCGCCACAACACAAGGTGTTGATAAGCCGAGTGATATTCGCCACAAGAACGTGGTTCTTGATAAGAATTATAATCTTGGTTCAGCCAAGAAGTTTGGAGAAGAAACACTCTCACACAAAAGGAAAAATCCTTATATTTTTACTCAAAAACAAACTTTTTTTATTCAATCCGAAAACATTACAATTATAGGCTAACTCATGGGAGTAAAAGAGGTCCAACCGAAATCCTAAACAAAATTCAAAACTAAACATAAATGACATTCTAATTTTCCATGAAAAAGCCTTAAATCTAAGCCTTGGAATCATAGTCTTCTTTTATGCATAATTCGGCTACTTTACATTGAGTTTTTCACGAAATAATTGCCTCCAAGACTCAATGTGTTTGTTAAATGCTTTGCACAAATAATCATTTGAATGATTCTTGAATGTATTAAATTGTTGGACGGCAGCCTTGTAATTTGACTCAACTTGGACGGCTCAATCAATGGTGTGCATGACTTGGACGGTTTCCCTTGAAGTTGTGGTCCACATGAGTTTAATGGAGGTCTTGAATTCCATACAAAGCTTTAACCAAGTGAAGAATTCGGCCCCCTTTGAAGGTTGTGGTCCACACGATTTAATGGCAATTTTGAGTCCCAAGCAAAGCTTTAACCAAGTGCAAGTAACAAAGTCTAAGATTTCCTAATTCTTTGGGAAGAATTCGGCCACCCTTAATTGTTTTGGTCTTCATGAATCAATTTGAATGCCTTGCACGAAAAACATCTCTTGAATTAATCATGCTTGACTTGATTAATGGTCTTACACGAAAATCTTCAAGGAATAATCACTCTTGAAGTGATTTAATGGTTGGCACAAATAAACTCCATGACTTTAATTCTTTGCACGAAAACATTCAAGAACTAATCATCTTTGACTTGGCTTGAATGATATGCACGAAATGCCCAACATGTCTTTAGTGGTCTTGACTTCATTTAATGCTTTTCAAGGACTTCATTTATTCTGAAATTTAAATAGCAAAAGACAAATTAAATGTTTCATGAACCATCTTAGGACACAATAAATATGTCTCGAATTGAACGTGGAGCATTCATCATGATCCAATTTTGGCTCATTTGGGTTCACATCATCATTTGTAATCATGACGGTAATTGGTTGTCTGGATTCAGTGGTAATTTTGGAAATGGTGCTCCTATTCAAGCTGAGCTGCTAGGCATTAAACATGGTCTCAAGTTGACTTGGAAGTTGGGTTATCGGCATGTTATTGTGGAAAGTGATTAGCTTGAAGCTATCCAGATTATTATTGAGAATGTTCAGATTCGTGGACACTATTGCTACTATGTTGCATAATATTAGTGGCTTGCTCAAGAGAGATTGAGATGTTAATTTTCAACATATATACAAATAAGGAAATATGTAGACTGATTATATGTCGAAACTCTATATAGGGTTCCTTGTGGGCCTAAATATTTGAGATTCTCCTGTTAGAAATTATAAATTTCTAATTAAGGTGAGCATCATATATTTGATACAATGATATTAGTATTTATTTTCGGGGTTACATTATATGTGATCTAATTAGTGACACCCCTTAGATTTCTAAAAGGTTATATCGGATATGGGCTTAATGGGTGGATACCCATCAGGTTAACCCATAGGGGATAACCAAATCAAATTTAAGGAGGTTATGGTCCCCAATACACCAAATCAAATTTAGTTTTCTCATCTCCCCATCAGAGTGAAAACGCAAGTCCCAAGAGGAATCAAGGATTTGGTTGAGGAAGGCCATCATACCACATCTCTTTCAGAAACGTGGATCAAAGGAGCACATCCAGGAACATGGATTCAGGTATGACACTGCACCCTTTGATTCATATATGTGCGTGAGAATCATTAAATTCAAGATCCTAGGATTGGTATTTCACCAATCATTAAGGAATCTCTAACAAGTGGTATCAGAGCATGGGTTCTAAATTTTTATGATTCTCCATTAAGGGTGTTTTCCCAAATCTTGTATGAACCCTAATTTTAATTTTGGGATTATTAAATTATGCTTCCACTGTCATTTTATAAAATATTAGGGATTTAGGGTTTAATTTGGGAATTATAAAATCTGATTGTTGTATTATTTATTTTTTACTGATTATTACAGTCTTTCATATATATATATATATATATATATATATATATATGAATGTATACATGAATGCATTTTTATGATTATTCATTAACAAATATATAAAAATGTGTGTGATCTCCATGTGCCCTGGTTTTTTTTATTTTATATTTACTTGGTTGCTCGCGGTTTTGAAGATTGGGTGCACTGGTTGGGATTTTGGTTATTGGAATATAAGTGGTTGTGTTCATTCCATTAAATATGAGTTAAGGTGCGTTCACCTTTATATATTGGTCAAAAAAGAGTTGTTGCAGGTGTACGATTAAGATTAGATATATATTGCTATCTTAATGTGTGAAAGTGTATATATATATATATATATATATAAATGCTACATATATGTTTTAAAATATGTAAGATCATATCATTTGAAATTTCGATAATGATTTGTATATTTTTATGCTTTTCAATCGGATCTATTTTACATTTGATTAAGATTACATCCATTTTTATGGGTTGATATATATGTAACATATCTTTTTGATTTGGAATTACATTAATGAATTAGATTTGTTAATCATAAAGATATCAAATCTGGAGGTTTTAATTCCAAGATCATTAATTTTTAGTAATGGACCCATATTATTTTAATTTTTTTTCCTGTAATTATCTAGGATTAATGGATGCAATA